>NW_006922652.1:217436-227812 GCF_000298275.1 Orycteropus afer afer
CTGCTCCCTTGTTTCTACCACTTTATCCTGCTTCTTTGTGTGGACTGTGATGGTCTGTTGTCTTCGAGGCGTGGTGGCATTGTTGTATTTAGATCTCTGTTAACTGTTTTTGAAGAGCAGCCAAGGGTGATTCAGGCACTTCTTGGTGGTTTTTTTGTTTGTTTATTTGTTTTTGTTTTTTATCATTGGCCTGTTGGTGGAGAAGGAGGTAGTGGCTCTTGGTCAGTAAGTGATGTTGCAGGAGGTGTGGGTGTAGTTGTGTCTTATAGGGACTGCTGTTGTCTCCCACTCAGTTAGACAGGAATTACAATTGAATAGCCATC
Organism: Orycteropus afer afer; assembly: GCF_000298275.1. NCBI lineage: Eukaryota > Metazoa > Chordata > Mammalia > Tubulidentata > Orycteropodidae > Orycteropus > Orycteropus afer. The sequence goes on from NW_006922652.1 coordinate 217,760, forward strand.
AAAAAACTAAAAGCACATGGGTAAAAAACACACCATGGAAACACACAGCAACAGTATGCAAAGAAAGGAAAAGGGGGAAAAGAAGAAGAAAAAACAAGAAAACCTGCAATATCTGGGGATAGGGCACTAAGAGAAAAAAAGTAGAGAAGGAGAATAATGAAGGAAAAAAAAATGGGAAAAATGCAAAACGAAAAACAAGGAGTTGGGTTAACCATGAGAAAAAAAGGGGAAAATAGAAAAAACAAAAACAACCAACCAAACACTTAAAGTAAAAATAAATAAATAAATAAATATTTCAACCAGGAACAGGGAAAAGAAAAAAATGCTGAAAACTAGGACTTGGGAGGGGAAGATTAAGAATAATAGTAAAAAGGACAAAAGTATTAATAATAATAGTTGTTTTAAAACTGACAAGTACAGGCAAACTAATTACCAGAAAAAACAAAGTGAAAAAGAAAAAATAAAGAGATAAACAAAAAAAAATCGGTGTAGGACAGGGCAGGGCACCCAGGCTCTGCTGAGTACACAGACTGTGATGGAGTTCCTGTGGGCCCAGAAGGTAAGTGGGAGTGGGGATGGCCACACCTTTGTTCACCAAGCAGGTGTGGCATATAAGAGTAACAAGAGGAATGTGGTACTTTTTCAGTCTTTCAGGTCCTTGCCGTTGCTAGAAAGCAGAACATGTTCTTAAGCCCCAGGAATCTGCGAGAATGCTGTCTCTTTAAATATCCAAAATAGTCAAGCCACTTTTAAATCTTCAAAATGGTGGTGCCCTCCGGACCAGCAAAAGTCCACACAGTTCAGCCCACCTTTCTCTTCACTTTTTCCGTTTATTCCCCAGCCAGCAGAGCAGGCCTCTGTGCAGTCCCTGGCTAGCAGGGTGATTTTTAGGTTAATTCTTAGGTCCTACCACCACTCGGGTATCTCCCAGCTGTCTGTGCTATCAGGATCGCTCAGGATCACTGTCAGACCACAGCTCTGTGTGTCTCCTTTTTTGGTATTTTCACACAAATTCTTCTGCTAGTTGGGGTTTAGTCAACTTCTATATCCTTCCCTTCGAGGCTCAGGGGTCCAGGATTATCTTCTGTGTTTGTGTTAATTGGTTTCGCTTTTCTTTGTTGAAGAGGGTCTGTGCAGTCTTTCTGCCTAGTCCACCATCTTGCCGGAACTCCCCAAATTAGCTCTTGCAAGGATCTCAGAACAACTAATTTCTTCTATATATATATTCCTAAAGTTGGTCCGGAACAGTCATGGTACATTAGTGGTAGAGTTCAAGAGCAAGAAAGGTTGGACAAGTCTGTCTTTGTTGAATTAAACTGTCCACTCCAGTAGTTTTCACACTTAATGGTGCCAAAAAAGTGGATCTTATTAAAATTGCAGATTCTAGACCTGTTACAGATTGAACTGTGTCCCCCAACATGTGGTTATAATTCCATTTGGGAATGGGCTGTCTTTGTTACATGCAAATGAGGCAAGATTAGTGTTAGGTGTGTCCTAAGTCAATATTTTATGAGACATAAAGAGTTAAAACAAATGAGCAGAGATGGGGGAAGAGAGGCCAAGACACATGAAAAGCACCCAGAAGCAGAAGCTCAAGAGAGATAAGGACCATCCTCCAGAGCTGATAGAGGCAGCCTTCCCCTAGAGCTGGTACCATGAGCCTCCTAAACAGCAAGAAAATAGATTTGCTTTTTAAAGCCATCCACTCGTGGTATTTCTGTTATAGCAGCATTAGATAATTAAGACAAGGCCCAGAACTTTTATTCAACAGACCAGCAGTTGGATGCAGCTATCTCTGTTTCAACAGGCACCTGGGATTCTAATGCAAGTGGTCCCTGGACCACACTGGGAACCACGGATAAAGTATTTCTTGGGACTATGAGAAAGTAAACTATGACCCTGGTGAAAAACTTATAAATACAGGTGGTTCTTTTGCAAGTTCTTGAGGAAATCTTCCTATAAAATGAAGGGGCTGAACCAACTGATCTCTAAATTCTCTTTTAGTCTTATTTATAGATCTATTACTCAGGTTGGCATTTTCTGTTAACTGTTCAGGGGGAAAAAAAAAAGATTCTTTGAAGTGAAAAAGGCTATTCCCTTCATGGGTGATGTAGACCAAAAGGTTGGAGGCTCAAGTCCAAGGCATTTCTGACTGGACTCCAGCTTTCAAACTTTCGATTAGCCACTGTGCATTATCTGTGTTCAGAAAAAAATATATTCTTTTAAATGAAAAGGGCTGTTTCCTCCATGAGAAACTAGCCAGCACCATTCTTGGGGTCTGTCTTCCATGGGTGGGAAGAAGGAAAATAACAACAACCTGTTTACAGAAATACTAAGATAATACAGGCAATCACTATAGCACAGATTAGTTTTATATAAATACATATTTTGTGGCATAATCATCTCCTGCCCCTTAAACATGGCTCTGTCCTCAAACGATTTCACTTTATTTCCTCTTTCTCAGTGAATTCAGTCACAAGACTTCAACTACCATGTCCCATTCTTAAGCTTCCTCTTGGCACCTCAGCCTTCATTCCCACATCAAGTGCTACTGATACTTACCATCTCAAACTCATTACCTTTTTTGTAAACCCAAGTACCTGCTTCAGTTCAAATCCTTACAATTACTTGCCTGGATTGCTATAACATCTATCATGGTGATATCTGTTTACAAGATCTTGCTCAATAGTCACTACCTCTTAAAGGTCGGAAACCACTGTCTCAATCATCCTTGTACCTCTAACACCTAGTACAGAACCTGCCATTTACTTAATCAATCAGTCAAATCTGTATCATTATTCCTGAGCTCTAGTCCTATGCTCCAAAGGCCTGTGTGGTAATTTATTTACTCAGTAAGCAACTAATGAGCAACTATGTTCCAAGTTTTGTAATGATGAACAAACAAGAGAAGACACAGAGCTCAAAGTTTAATGGGGGAAATAGACAGAAAAGCAATTACATAATTTTGTTGTTGTTATGTGTCGTGGAGTCGGACCCAACTCATAGCGACCCCTCCTTGGGTTTCCCAGGCAGTATCACTATGGAAGTAGATTGCCCAAACTGCCTTCTGAGGAGTGGCTGGTGGGTTTGAACCACCAGCCTTCCAGTTACCAGTCAAATGCCTTAGCACTATGCTACCAGAGCTCCTTAATTACATAATACAGTATGCTAAATCTAACAGTAGATGTATGTGTAAATTACTAAGAGGGCAAAAGGAAGAACTGAACTAAATAGAAAGGGAAGGAACAATTCCTTCTTTACCTTCCCATAATTTGCAAATTCTTTGAGGACAGGGTCAATTCTTATTCATGTGAATTTTCTTTTCTTTTTATAGGATTACAAAGAAATCTAATTATACTGAGGTACATTTATAATGATTATTAGAGTTAACAGATTTCTGATATTGTAGCAAAGGGTCTAATCTAATAACTGTTGATGTTGCTGATAGGTGCTTTCAAAATCGGTTCCAACTCATAGCAACCCTACGTACAACAGAACAAAACACTGTTCGGTCCTGTACAATTCTCATAATCCTTGCTATGTTTGAGCCTCTTTTCGCAGCCACTGTGTAAATCCATCTTGTTGAGGGTCTTCCTCTTTTTTTCTGACCCTCTATTTTACCAAACATGATGTCCTTCTCCAGGCACTGGTTTCTCCTGATATTATGCCCAAAGTCCATGAGATAAACTCGCCATCCTCACTCGTAAGGATGATTCTGGCTGTACTTCTTCCAAGACAGATTTCTTCATTCTTCTGGCAGTCCATGGTATATTTAATATTGTTTTCCAATGCCATAATTTATTTTTTAAACTTTTGTGATCAGGGGAAAGTTTACAGAGTAAATTAGTTGCTTCCACGAGTGTTTGATTTCCCTCACTCTTTTTGCCAACACCATAACTTAAAGGCATCGATTTTTCTTTGGTCTTCCTTATTTATTGTCCAGCTTTTGCATATGAGATAATTGAAAATATCTTGGGTCAGGCGCACCTTAATACTCAAATAGTTAGTTCTTAACAGTCACTACCCCTTTGCTTTTTAACATTTTAAAGAGGTCTTCTGCTGCAGATTTGCCCAATACAATATGTTATTGGATTTCTTGACGGCTACTTCCATGGGCGTTGATTGTAGATCTAAGTAAAATTAAATTCTTGACTTGAATTCACTTTTTAGCAACCTAAGACAATGTTTGCATATAGATAAGCAATAAATATCAGTTAAATAAATTAATAGATGAATGAATGAGGCAGATTATGATGGCATCCAATATACTTACTCAGGCCATCAGTAACCTGTTAGTTCAGGATATTATTTATCTCACACACAAGATGCATATAAATCTCTTCTATATCATCTCATCTTAGACCTAATTTTCACATGTGGTAGCATATGCAAATATGAAAATACACCAACTCCTCACTTATCAACTATCTTGTTATCCAATATTTCCATTTATGACATAGTAAAAAACCTACTATCTGAATATTTCGCACATCAACAACATACATCTGGTAGTAATGAATGCTAGGGTTCAAGGCAAGTGTTAACTTGGCTAAGTTGTGTCAACTTGGTTTGGCCATGATTCTCGTGGTTTGGCAATTATTAAAGATAAAAATTGGCAGTTATGTAATTATATAGTCATCCTCCATTTTGTGATTTGATGACTACATTTTCACATTACACCAATTTTCACATAACAACCTGGTCTTTGGAACCTAACCATGTAGATAAGTGAGGAGTGGGTGTATACTTGATTCTCCCCTTCTCACAGGAGAAGGTACATTCCCTTTCTCTTCCACATGCCTTTTCAATTCAGTAAATATTTACTGAATAGATATCTATTTAAGATGCTTTCCTGCTTACACATAGCAAGAAAGGGAAATGCACTGGCTAGAGTTGAGATCTCACCCTCTGGCCCACTCAAGTGATGCATTGTTTGTTAAAAAGGAACAAAAGTAAAGGCCTATCACTCATCCTCCATGTTGCCTGCCCTGAGGCCAAATCTTGCTTGGATTAAAACCAAACTCTATTGCTGTCAATTCCTACTCATAGTGACTCTATAGAACAGGGCAGAACTGCTCCATAGAGTTTCCAAGGCTGTAATCTTTATGGAAGCAGACTGCCATATCTTTCTCCTGTTGAGTGTCTGGTGTATTCTAACTGCTGACCTTTCAATTAGCAGCTGAGCACTTAAATGTTGTGCCACCAGGGGTCTTCTGCTTGGATTAAAGAAATATTTTAGTCTTGTGTCTACTCCTTTTTTAAAAAATCCCTGGAAATTCCTAGAGACAGTGGGAATAATTATATTTAGTTTCTGTGGATTTTCAGAGGATTAAAACCAGAAACCAGAGCAAAACATTTTTTATTTCCAGCATAACTGCTTCAAAATGGATATAATCGTGATTACCTGGGAAGTAGGTAGCAGGATCTAATGATTTAAAGTACAGGAGACTGTTTTGTAAACTGTAAAGCACCATATGGATATTAAATACAATTATTAGGTTTGTCTCACCACAAACAATTACATTGGGTCATATTTTTTTACCATATGTTCATGTTTACTGCAGTTTTTACTGACCTGAGTGTTGATATGGACTCTCTGGCTCAGAAGAACTTCCTGGGGATTGAGGGTAGCCGGCAGTGCATGGGTGCGAGAAAGTGTGACTGGGCGACGGAGGGAATGCAGAATATGGAGGATGCTGGAAGGAGTCGGGGTAGGTGGCATTGTGTGGCATGAGTGGTTCACTGTGGAGGGAGGCACTGCGGAACTTGGCCAGAAGGCTGAGCTGGGGGTTATATTCACTGTGTCTTGGCACAAGCACAGGAGGCAGCACTAGGATCAGAAAGCAATAAGTGAGTTAGAATTGAACACTGACATGTCATTACAGAACAGAGTGAACATTTGTTGTCTACGTCCAGTTTTTGATGATACAACTCTTCTTTTCCTTTGGGAACTGTCCCTCCTCCATTTTTGTGCTTTTAGTGAAACTGCCAATTAATGTCCTGCTTCTGCACAAGAACTGAGCATGTGAACTGAGCGAAGCCAACAGTCTCTTTGCAATCTGAATCTTAAGCAGAATGTCACAAAATTTAGAGGAGAATCACTCTCCTATCAGCACTCTAATGAGACTGTCTATTCATTCTAACTACTATAATTCCTGGAGCTTCCCTAATACCTGACCTTTTTGAGACCTGATTATTTACTTCTTCCTTTGATTTTGCCAATAACACATATATTTTTTAAAGATTTAATTAGTTAAAATTGGTTTCTATTGCTTGCAATTAAATCTCAAGTGGTGCCCAGAAAAAACTTTTCCCTTTAGAGACCATAATGAATTATTGAGATGATCAACCTAAATTTTAAGCCCAGTAGTTCTGCTGAAATAAAGCATTCTGTTTGTCTTTACCACAAAGATTTATAAACGAACAACTAAAAGTTATTATGTATAAGATAATTACTGATAGACTACACCACACTCATATGCATGTGAAAGCTGGACAACGAAAGTGGAGGGCAGAAGAAGAATTGTTGCATTTGAATCACGGTGTTGGCAAAGAATATTAAATGTACCATGCATGGAGTGCCAGCAGAACAAGCAAATGCATCTCAGAAGAAATGCCAGCAAAATGCTCCTTTTGATGGCAAAATTTTGGCTCATTTACTTTTGCCATCATTGGCAAAGACTAATTGCTGGAAAAGAATATCATGTTTGGAAAAGTGCAGCATCAGCAAAAATGAAAGAAACCCTCAGTGAGACAGAGTTACACAACAGTCACAATAACGGACTCAAACATACCAGTGAGCATGAAGATGACACAGAACGGGGCAACATTTCATTCAGTTATACACAAGGTTCCCATGAGCTGGAGCTGACTCAACGGCAACATACAAGAAGTATGAATAATACTAATAGTGAATAAGTAAAAGATAAGAATAAGCAGCAATAAGAAAATCTATACATAAAGTTTATTTAATTTGGTATGCTCCTGCTTTTCAGTTGTTAAAAGAATATTCCTGATTTTATGCAAAATTTATCATTGTTGGGTGCTGTCAAGGAGATAGATTTTGACTCATAGTGATCACAGTGACAGAATAGGACTTTCCTATAAGGTTTTCTAAGCTGTATCTTTATGGAAGGCGCTCTGGTGGCATAGTGGTTAAAGCATTTGGCTGCTAACCAAAAGGTCAGCGATTCAAACCGACCAGCTGCTCTGCAGGAGAAAGATGAGGTGGTCTGCTTCAGTAAAGATTAACAGCTTTGGAAATCCCATGGGGTAGTTATATTCTGTCTTAAAGGGTCATTAAGAGTTGGAATGAATCTACTAGATGGCACTGGTGTTTTTTTTTTGTTGTTGTTTCTAATCTTTATGGAAGCAGATAATCTGGTTTTTCTCTTGCGGAGCTGCTGGGTGAGTTTGAACCACCAACCTTTTGGTTAGCAGCCAAGCACTTAACTGTTCTGTCACCAGGGGTCCTTATACAAATACAGACAAATTCAAATTCTCAAAGGCAAACATTCTCCAAGCACTCACAGCATCTATTCACCCTAAAAGTGCCACAATTTCTGGCATAAAGAAGGTACTTTGTAAGTGTCACTGAGGTGCAATCTGTGAACAACATAAATTCCAGATAGGGAAGTAGAGAGAACAAAGTGAGAAAATGATCAAAGAAATAACAGAAGAAAATATCCCAGTGCTAAACAAGGATCTATATCATCAGACTAGAAAGAGTCTCTGAGGGCACAATCTAGTTAAAAGAAAAGAGTTCCAGACCTAGTCATACTATCTTGAATTTCAGCACTTAAGGATAAACTGAATATACTAAGAGCTCACAGAGGATCATTTCAAAATCACCTACAAAGAAAGGAGAACTGAACCAGCCTCTGACTTCTCATCACCAACACTGGATGCTAGTGTTCTCTTCTCAGAGAAAATATTTTTTTCATCTTAATTTTACAATAGTAACTAATAGCATAACCAAAAAACAACATAAATTATAACCCAAAACATAGATATGAAGGATTGAGAACAGGGAGAAGGAGGAAGTTAATATAAATTAGCTAAATACTCATCTTTTCATGTCAGAGTCAATGACATTATCTAAAGGTGATAATTTAGAAAAAGATTTATAAGCATATTATCTAGAATTACCTCCACAGGTTTTAATATTATGGAGGAAACAAGCAAAAGAACTAAAAGCAAGAAATGGTTAAAGGTATATTTTGCTGAGGATGAATAGGGTGCTCTTGTTTAATTACATATTCTTTTGCTACTACATGCATGTATTAAATTGATAAGAACTAAAATACAGGAGCAAAGCTTTGGGGCCTAGTTATTTTCAGTGAAAGATTATCAGGCACAACAATGAATGCATGAATAACAGAAAACAAAATAGGTAATTGGGACTTCATAAGAGTTAAATATGTATGTCCATCAAAAGACTTTATCAAAAGAGTAAAGAGACAACCTACAGATTGGGAAAAAAATTTTTGGAAATTATGTAACTAACAAAGGTTCCAACATCTAAATTTTATAGAAAACTTCTAGAACTTAACAATAAAAAGACAACCCAATCAAAAACTGGGCAAGTGACACAGACACTCCACCAAAAAGGATTCAAATGACCAACAGACACATGAAAAGATGTTCAATGTCCCTAGTCACCAGATCAAAACCACAATGAGATACAAATTCACTCCCACTAGGATGGACAAGATAACAAAACAAAAACAGAAAATAAAAAGTGATGGAGGAATATAGAAATTTGGAACTCTCATCCATTGCTAGTGGGAATGCAAAATAATATAGCTATTAAGGAAGATAGTCTGGCCAGTTCCTCAAAAAAATTGGAGGTAAAGCTGTCATATGACTGACCAATTCTACAACTAGGTATATACATTAGGGTTCTAACTGAAGTTGACACGAAGAGATCTATGCACACCTATGTTCATCACAGCACTAATCTCAATAGCAAAAAGATGGAAACAGCCCAAGTGCCCATCAACAAATGAGTGGATAAGTAAAATGTGAAACATACATACATATAACTAAGTAATAAAGAGAAATGAGTTCCCAAAATATCTTGGAACATGGATGAACCTGGAGAACATTATGTTGGGCAAAATAAGTCAGTTAAAAAATAAATAACATGGGCAGTACAAACAACAAATATGAACCCCTTTGTAAATACAATACTGAGTTGTTAATGAAAGCAAATATGGGTATAGGGATGGATAGATGGGTGAACAAGCTAAACAATTATGTATGTCTAAATGGAGAGTGTATCCAAGATCATATACAGGGTTGGCAGAAAATGGGCCTCTCGAAGAGTATGAAGGGATGGACACTGGGAGGAGGTAACTATGGGGAGGAAGTGGGAGGGGAGCTGCTGCATTGTAAATTTTGGTCAATGACATGAGACAAAGTATATGTGAACTGCTGTATGAAAAGTGAATTTACTCTGTAAATCTTCACCCAAATCCTAATAAAAAAAAAAAAAAAAAAAGAAAAAAGAAATAAATAAATATTGTGTGTTACCACTTTCATTAAATGCCAAGAACAGGCAAATATACAATATACAGAAGCTAATGTTTATTAGTGGTTACCAGGGATGAAAGGGGAGAAGGATTCACTCTCTAGATAGTAGACATTTGTTAATTTTGGTGAACGGAATGGTAACATCACATGAATATGAAGAGTACACGGCTTGAGGAATGTAAATGATGTCAATAAAAATGTATACAAATGAAAAGAGCTGTTGGTAATTGCTATGGTATATATAATTTTGAAACAACGGCAGAAACAATAAAAAATATGTGCATAGGGGTACACATAGGTGTATGTTGTTGTTGTTGTTAGGTGCCGTCAAGTCGTTTCAACTCATAGCGACCCCATGCACAGCAGAACGAAACACTGCCTGATTCTGTGCCAGCTCCAAGATCCTTGTTATACTTGAGCCCACTGTCGCAGCCACCATGTCAATCCATCTCATTGAAGGCCTTCCCCTCTTTCGTCGACCCTCCACCTTACCAAGCATGACATCCTTCTCCAGGGAAT
>NW_006922652.1:230427-247273 GCF_000298275.1 Orycteropus afer afer
ATTCCAGTCACCAGTGATAATTAACACATCCTGATTGCATGTTTGGTCAACTGGTAGATGATCATCCATTTTAGGAGGTGGCATATGATCAAGAACCAGTCACCCTGCGGCTGACTCCTCCCATACGTGTATAGGGATACCTCATTTTACTGTGTTTCACAGACACTGTGTTTTTCACAAATTGAAGGTTTATGGCAGCCCTGTGCCAAGCAAATCTATTGGCACCATTTTTCCAATAGCCAATAGATGTGGTCACTTCATTCTTCTCTCTGTCACATTTTGGTCTTTCTCACAATATTTCAAAATTTTCATAATGGTATTTCATACTTAATAGGATACAGAACAGTGGAAACATAACTTTTATATTCACTGGGAGACCAAAAAATTCCTGTGACTTGCTTTATTGTGATAGTTGCTTTATCGGGATGATTTGGAATTGAACCCACAATATATCCTACATATGCCTGTATAGGTGCTTATATGTGTGTATATGTATGGGTGTATGCACATGTATTTATGTGACTATATGCACATAAGTTCATATATATAGTAAAGCACATAGGAGGCACAGTCACAGATATTTCTTAGACAAAACCTAACACCTTACAGAGCTGGTTTTCTGTGTTTGAGGAAATAATGCCATAGTCTCATGGGACATTGTGATCAATTTGCATAATATAGTTCATGATGTTATGTTCTACATCCTAGCTTGGTTAGCGGTGTCTGGAGTCTTAAAAGCTTTCAAGTGGCCATCTAGTATACAACAATTGGTCTCTACTCATCTGGAGCAAAAGAAAAAGAAGGAAACCAAAAACTCAAAGAAACCAGTCTATAGGACAAACAGTGCACACAAACCATAATCTCACCTACCCTGGGACTAGAGTGCCCAGCTACTACTACTGACCTCTAATCAGGGCCACAATAGATGGACACTGATATAATGAAAGAAAAAGAACAGAACCTCAAATTCCTAAAAGGCAAACAAAATACCAAACCAGACTTGAAGACTTCTCAAGCCTATTGCTCTCAGATAGTCTTCAGATCTTGAACCAAAACTAACCCTAAAATCACCTTGTAAGCTAATAACATAATAATTCAAAATATAATAAATAAATAGAATAAAATATAATAAATAGTACAAGTAAGTACTATGCTCCTTTAAAAAATCAGTATACAGGACCTAATGATTAACAATGACTTTAAAATAAAGATGAGAATATCATAGGGCAGGGAAACTAGATAAATGGAAACAGAAAAACAGAATGGAAATGAGAATGTTCATACTTTGTGAAGAGTGTAACTAATGTCACTGAACAATTTGTGCAGAAATTGTTGATGGGACCCTAGACTGATGTGTCACTTTCATCAAAAGTACAATAAAATACCATTTTTAAAAAATGGATAAGAACTTTCATTTTAAAAATAATTATTTCGGAATGGCAATAACCATAGCAATATAATAATAACATTATTATTCATGTTAACATGAAAACTTTATGAATAGCAGTCAAACACTGTGTGATATATTACTTAAAAATAGCCCTGAAATATTATCTCATATAGTGCCAGAAGATAAGCCCCTCAGGTTGGAAGGCGCTCAAAATATGACTTAATTATGTGGTTGGAGTAAAGTTTTCAGGACCTCCTTTTGCCAATGTGCCACAACTCAAAATGAGAACAGATGCAAACATCCATTAATAATCGGAACATGGAATGTATGAAGTATGAATCTAAGAAAATTGGAAGTTGTCAAAAAAGAAATGCAATTCATAAAGATTGATATCTTAAGCCTTAGTGAGCTGAAGAAATGGAGTGGTTGTGGCCATTTTGAATCAGACAACTCTGGTAGCATAGTGCCTAAGGCACTTGACTGCTAACCAGAAGGCTGGTGGTTCAAACCCACCAGCCACTCCTCGGAAGGAAGGTTGGGCAATCTACTTCCGTAGTGATATTGCCTTGGCAACCCAAGGAGGGGTCGCTATGAGTCGGATCCAACTCGACGACACACAACAACAACATCATGCTGGGAATGACAAATTGAAGGGGAATCGTGTGGTGTTCATCATCACAAAGAATGTTTCAAGATCTATCCTGAAGTACAATGCTGTCAGTGACAGGATAATATCCATATGCTTATGAGGAAGACCAGTTAATAATATTATTATTCCACCAACCACCAAAGCCAAAGATGAGGAAATTACAGATTTTTACCAACTTCTGCAGTCTGAAACTGATCGAACATGCAATCTATACATGTTGGTTACCACTGGTGACTGGAATGTAAAAGTTGGAAATAAGAATCACTGGTAGTTAGAAAACATGGTCTTGCTGATAGAAATGATGCTGGAGATCACATGATAGAATTCTGCAAGACCAACGACTTATTCATCACAAACACCTTGTCAACAACACAAGCAGTGAATATTCATGTGGACTTTGCCAGATGGAGTACACAGGAATCAGATTGACTACATCTGTGGCAAAAGGTGAAGGAGAAGCTCAATATCTTCAGCCAAAACAAGGCCAGGAGCTGATTGTGGAACAGACAATGGCTTATATGCAAGTTCAAGTTTAAGCTGAAGACAATTAAAAGAAGTCTGCGAGAGCCAAAATATGACCTTGATTATATTCCTCCTGAATTTACAGACCATCTAAAGAATAGATTTGATGCACTGAACACCAATGACCGAAAACCAGAAGAATTGTGAGATGACATCAAGAACATCATCCATGAAAAAAGCAAAAGGTCATTAAAAAGACAGGAAAGGAAGAAAAGACCAAAGAGGATGTCAGAGGAGACTCTGAAACTTAACCCTGAATGGAGCATACCTAAAGCAAATGGAAAACTGCACAGGATAAAAGCACTGAACAGAAGATTTCAAAGAGCTGCTCCAGAAGACAAAGTCAGTTATTACAATGAAATGTGCCAAGAGTTGGAGGTAGAAGACCATAAGGGAAGAACACGCTTGGCATTTCTCAAGCTGAAAGAACTGAGGAAAACATTTAAGCCTCAAATTGCAATACTAAAAGATTCCATGGGCAGTATGTTGAGTGATGCAGAAAATATCAAAAGAAGATGGATGGAATACACAGAGTCACTATACCAAAAAGAACTGGTAGATGATCATGCATTTCAAGAGGTGGCATATGATCAAGAACCAGTGGTATTGAAGGAAGCCGTCAAAGCTGCACCAAAGGAATTAGCAAAGAACAAGGCTCTGGGAACTGACAGAATACCTGTTGAGATATTTCAATAAATGGATGCCCTTCTGGAGGCACTCACTTGGCTATGCCAAGAGATTTGGAAGACAGCTACCCGGCCAATTGACCTGAAGAGATCCATATTGGTACCCATTCCAAAGAAAAATGATCCCACAGAATGTGGAAATTATCAAACAATATCATTGATATCACATGCAAGTAAAATCTTGCCGAAGATAATTAAAAAATGGTTGCAGCAGTATATTGACAAAGAACTTCCAGAAATGCAAGCTGAATTCAGAAGGGGACATGGGAGTGAGGGATATCATAGCTGATGTCAGATGGATCTTGACTGAAAGCAAAGAATACCAGAAAGATGTTTACTTGTCTTTTATTGACTATGCGAAGGCATTTGATTGTGTGGATCATAATTATGATCCACACAATCTTTGAGAAGAATGGGAATTCTGGAACACTTAACTGTACTCATAAGGAACCTGTACATAGACCAAGAGCTGCTGTTCGATCAGAACAAGGAATACTGCATGGTTAAAATCAGGAAGGGAGTGCGTCAGGGTTGTATCCTTTCATCATACTTATTCAATCTGTATGCTGAGCAAATAATCTGAGAAGCTGGGCTATATGAAGAAGAACATGGCATCAGGATTAGAAGAAGGCTTATCAACAACCTGCGATATGCAGATGACACAACTTTGCTTGCTGAAAGTGATGATGACTTAGAGCACTACTAATGAAGATTAAAGACTACAGTCTACAGTATGGATTGGACTTCAATATAAAGAGAAAAAAAAATCCTCACAACTGGACTAATAAATAGCATCAGGATATGTGAAGAAAAGACTGAAGTTGTCAAAGACTTCATATTACTTGGTTTTACAATCAACACCAATGGAAGCAGCAGTCAAGACATCAGAAGACGTATTTCATTGGGCAAATCTGCTGCAAAAGACCTCTTTCAAGCACTGAATAGCAAAGATATCTCCTTGAAGAGTAAGACAGACCTAACCCAAGCCATGGTATTTTCATTCACTTCATATGCATGTGAGAGCTGGACAATGAGTTGATGATTTCAAGTTGTGGTTTTGGCAAAAAATGCTCAAAGTACCATGACTGCTAAAAGAATTAACACATCTGTCCTGTAAGAAGTACAGTGAGAATGCTCCTTGCAAGCGAGGATGGCCAGACTTCTTATCTACTTGGGTCATGTTGTCAGAAGGGACCATTCCCTAGAGAAGGATGTCATGCTTGGTAAAGCAGAGGGTCAATGAAAGAGGGGAAGGCTCTCAACAAGATGGACTGACACAATGGCTGCAGCGATGGGCTCAAATATAGTAGGGATCATGAGACACGACCAGGCAGAGTTTCATTCTGTTGCACATAAGGTCACTATGAGTCAGAGATGACTTGATGGCACCTAACAACAACATTAATAACAAAAGTAACAATATATTTCTCATTTTCTCTATTTAGCTATTTCTTACCAAGCAAAAATTTTCAGCTCTTTGGGTAGAAAATAAGCTCTAAGAAAACAGATTTTAAACTAAACTCAGTACAGACAGTGATGACAGAGAAGCAAATGAGTCCTTGTCTATTTTTAGAACCCAGTATTTGTATATAGTGTCTTACGACATAGAACGCTCAACACCATCATGCAAAAACCATGAAAACCCATCAGACTTCCTTTTATGTGATACATGAATGTACAGGAATAAAATGATGGCTTGCTTTATGAACAGTCTGAAAGTCAGAGGTCAGCACAGTTAATAACTTACAGCTCTTATGGCTTCCTTTTCAATGACACTTTTCCTTTAATGACATTTTTCCATTGCAATTTGAACAATGTTCATATACACACCCTCTTCCCCTCGCCTTTTTTTGGAGGAAGAACTTGAAAAATCTGTTTGATATCAGTTTTAATATATATACAGTATATTCCTAACATTGGTCAACACAATGCCCCATACACTTGTGAATGCAGACAGTTATATTTATTCATGACCTGAAGATCTTGAGGCACTCCAGCCACTAAAAGAAAAAAAAAAAAAAAGCATGTATTTTTCTCTATTGTAATAGATATCTTGCTAATGTATTTTTACTATCTTTTGGGTAAAACCAAAAGTAGTAAAAAAACCAAAACCAAAAACCAACCAAACAAACAAATCAATGGTATCATCTTGTTATTCAACCTGACAGGGTCAGTTACCTTAGATTATGCCTAAGGCACCTGACTGCTAATCAGAAGGCTGGCGGTTCAAACCCACCAGCCACCCCTCGGAAGGAAGATGGGGCAATCTACTTCCGTAGAGATACTGACTCAGAATCCCAAGGAGGGGTCACTATGAGTCGGGTCCAACTCGATGGCAAATAATTAACAACATATTTTTAAACATTTTCATTCAAAACACAGTGCAGTGAAATGAGTTCCTTTATGTCTCTTTTTGCAATAGTTCTTTTGCCAAAAAAAAAAAAAAAAAATTCAGAGATTTTTCCCCCTAAACCCTGAGGAGTTACCTTTTCTCTAGTTTACTACTCCTACAGTGTCTGTTATTTTTGTCCATGTGATTGACATTTCCTCGGTAAGTTGTAAATAACTTGGTTTGGTACTTTTTGTCTGGTCCTGGGCTGCAGCCTGCCATATGATTAGTATATATCTTGCAGGAATTAATAATAATAATAATAATAATAACTATGCAAATGAAGTGTTTGTAGTCTACTATGCAAATGAAGTGCCTATAGCTCACTGAGAGGGGATTGTTCAGCTTGTGCTCCCCACCACCACTGGGAGGGGACATGCCTTGAAATTGATAAGCAGCCAACCCCATAAAGATTTTTCAGACAGAAAGAAGGAGAAGAAAGAAAAGAAAGAGAAGAATTACAGAGAGAAGAGGCAAGGACCTCCTAAAAGAACTATAAAATAGGTCAAGGGCTGTAACACTGAAGACAGCAGGAGGCCTAGAAGGTGTCCTGTGGCAGAGTTGGTGGTTACAGAGAGCAGGGCCTATCTTCAGGGAGCCAAGAGGAGGCCTGTCTTCAGGGAGGTCTGTTCTCAGGTGTCTGAGAGGAAGCTTGAACAGCTGAGAGAGCTGTCCTTGCACTGAAGAAGGGAGACTTTGCCTACATGATTCCTGATCCTGATCTGGAATTGTAGCCTGTTGATCCTGATCCCAAGTTGTTACTTCCTTAATAAACTACTGAACTGTAAGTATGGTCTGTGGGTTCTGTGTAGCACTACAACAGATTATCCAATCCAGAAGAGAAGCAGAGAGTGCTGTGGAGGAATGGCTGGTGTCAGAGTTAGTAAAAAGTTTGCAGGGTGGAGATATGGCTGACTTCTGACTCATGGGAATTAGCTTTGGGCTGATACTAGTCTTTATCCCCACTGAAGTCAGACAGGTTCTGCTGCTACAACTATAATTAATACTACTACAGTTTTTCACATAGCTATCCCCAGTTACTAAATTCTATTTTCACATCTCAACTGCTGCATGCAAATATGAAGCAGTGAGTTTATAGATGCTTTATTTTATGTCACCTTTTAAATACCAAACTATCTTACATTCTAAGTGTCATAGAAGGGAAAATAGTGAAAGGAGTTAATGTACTGTACACATTAAGACTCACATGAGAGCTAAGAAAAATTACATCTTTTTCAAAATCATGTGGTTTTGCTAGGGTATGGATATTTTAAGAAGCCCTGGTACAAAATGATGAAAGCACTCTGCAGCTAACTGAAATGGCAGTTCAGACCCACCAGCCATTGCACAGGAGAAAGATGTGGCAGCTTGCTTCCATAAATATTTACAGTTTGGAAACCCTACTAAGAGGCAGTTCTACTCTCATATGTATAGGGTGGTTATAAGTTGGAACTGACTCAGCAGTGGGTTTGTTTTTCGGTTATGGATATTTAATGTCAAGGAGAAATCATTCACCTAAACTAACCTCCATGGAGTAAAATCATTTATGTACCATGAAATTATTTTTTGCATAGCTTCTATTAGATTTGTCCACACAAAGTGTAAGGAACTCTGGTGGTGCAGTGCCTAAGGCAATGGACTGCTAACCAGGAGGTTGGCAGTTTAAACCCACCAGCTGCTCTGTGGAAGGAAGATGGAGCAATCTACTTCTGTAAAGATTTACTGCTTTGGAAACCCAATGGGGGTCGCTCTGAGTAAGAATAGACTCAATTGTAGTAGGCTTGGTTTCTTGGAAACAAAGTGTGGTCTGCATACTGGTGACAGTTTACAAACTGTTTAGTACCCATCTGTGAGGAGATTAAGTATTGAAGCTGAAAGTGTCTTTTGGAAACTTTAATAGCAATTTAACAGAGTAATTTTATATGTATTGTAAAGAATAATAAAAAATTTGAGCTTTTATTTTGTCTGTCTTTTTATGTTTTCATTTGTCTAGTAATCACTTTGTGTAAAAGTAATGATTTTTGAAGGCCTGGAAATTAAAAAAAGAAATTGGTCCTTCACTACAGAGTTTGAGAAGCACTCAAACAGGTTATTATTTAAGTGCTTGTGAGAATGAAAATAGAATTATAAGGAAGCCCTAAGTGTACTTAAAATGGATTGCCAAAAAAATGTGAGGTTAAAAAGACAAATTTAAGCTTTAGGATACAAAAACACAGCAAACTTGCTTAACATTAATATTTACTTTGAACATAGCTAAGTATGCAATCTGCTTTATCTGTAACATAAATAAAAATTAGGAGTGATGTGAAGGTTTACCTTAACTATTACTTAAAAATAATCTTTACTATCTTTGATTTTGGAAACTCAGACCTAAACCATGATGTGAAGTGTATCTGTCACATGTAAGACATTCATACTCTCACTTCTAAAGTGACTTCACATATATGAAAAATAAAAATACTAAATAATACTTTAAAATAAGTTTTAGAGTATTCAAAGCAAAAATCAGATAATTTCACATGATACATTTTACAACTACCTTAATTCAGAAAGAGAGAAGTGATTTTTTTAAAAAAATTAATTTTATTGTTGTTGAGGAAATGTAATTTCTTAATGCTCTTTCCATTAGATGTATTTTGGATGCTTGATATAATTCAAATCTTTGAAACAAAGAGAGAAAGGAATGAAGTTATTTCTATCATAATCTCAGACACTGCATTTTTTTTAAAGGATGCATGAAGAGCCCTGACAGAAACAAGAGTGAAGGAAAGAAAGCAAAAATCTGCATGATCTAGAGGAAATACATCAGATTTGCCAGTGTGGTTATAGATAATCATATCCTCATTGTTGTTTTTTGTTAGCAGCTGTCAAGTCAGCCCCTGATTCGTGTTGACACCATGCACAATGGAATGGAAATTGCCCAGTCCTGTGCCATCCCCATGATCAGTTGCAGAGCAGATTACTGTGATCTGTAGGGTTTTCTTTGGCTGATTTTCAGAAGTAGATCACCAGGTCTTTCTGTCTAGTCTATCTTGGTCTGCAAGCCCCATTGAAACCTGTTCAGCATCACAGCAACACGCAAGCCTCCACTAACAGATGGGTGGGGACTATGCATGAGTTGCACTGGCCAGAAACCCAACCCAGGTCTCCTGCATGCAAGGTGAGAACTCTACCACTGAATCACCATTGCCTTACTCAAATTCTCAAATAGCGTCTTAATCCTCCGGATAAAATGATTATAACACACTGTGTTATCAAGGTAATTACCCTAATAACAATTTTATAATGTGATGAAAGATTTAGAAGCCTGAAAGATTTCCTAGTTAAGACTTTAGCTAGTCATGAATTACTTATTTAATACTGCTTTAAGATAAATTAAAGAATCTCTGGTGGTGCTGTGCTTAAAGCATTGGGCTGCTAATCAAAAGGCTGGTGGTTCAAACCTACCAGCTGCTCAATGGGAGAAAGATAAAGCAGTTTGCTTCTGTAAAGACTTACAGCAATGGAAACCATATCTGGCCTTTGGACACCAGGGTATAGGGTCACTATGAGTCAGAATAGACTTGATGGCAGTGGGTTTGGGTTTAAGGTCAACTGCACTCTTGAGCCAAGGAGCAGACTGAATTCCCCCAACAGTCAACCTAGACAGGACCACCTCTTAATTGGACATGGGCAATTTCCCTCAGCTAATGTTTTGACCCTTTGGTTTCCTGGAAGGAGGCAGGCAGGCCAATGATGGGAAGAAGACTGACAAAAACTATATTCCCAATGGGAATGCCACAAGGAACACTCAATGCATGGAGATGCAGTGAAAGTCTGTTGTGGTCATTGTGAAGGAACAAAGATAAATAGCAGATTTCTCTAAATAGGGAGGGAAGCACATGCACATGTACATGCACGCGCACACACACAGATATGAATGTGTGAAGAGCGTTAGACTACTATTTTAAAAACTATTTAAGAATAATACCAATCCTTCTCTGACCCACTTGGTTTTCAGAATGGGAATGATTTCTAGCAACTCTTTTATTGGTTGTTTTCAGATCCAAATATGAGATACCTTCCACTTTACATGAGCTTGAGAAGAGAGCAGGCAGAAAACCTTCTTGGTCTGCAAACCCCACTGAAACCTGTTCAGCACCACAGCAAAACACAAGCCTCCACTAACAGATGGGTGGGGGCTATGCATGAGTTGCACTGGACAGAAACCCAACCCAGTTTAGTTCAGTGAAGCGAACTTAGGGGAGAAGGAGGAAGTTTATTTTTTAGAGTTAATCATATCAAAGCCATATTCAACCTTTCAAGGTGCCAAGAACTATGAAAAGATTAAAATACATCACAATAAAACTATTTTTCAAAATCACACAAACTTTACCACAAAACAGAAAACCAAACCAGTTGTCTCTGAGTAGATTCCAATTCATGGTGACTTCATGTATGTCAGAGCAGAACTGTGCTCCAAAGAGTTTTCAATGGCTGTGATCTTTTCGAAGCAGATCACCAGGACTTTCTTCCAAGGCATCTCTGGGTAGATTCGAATGGCAAACCTTTCGGTTAGTAGTCATCTATGCCACCCAGGGACTGCACAAGGATTTCATGCATGCTGAAATTAAAATATCTTTTCTCTAGATTTTTCTGATTATAATATTTTAGATTAGCTCCATAAAAGTGAACTTCCCCCTCCTCTCTCTTTTGGGGTTAAAGTAGCTGCTGTCTTCTGGTGTCCCCTCTTTTTCCATCAACTGAGAAACACAAGCTTAATTTTTGAAATAAAATGCAACATAAGGAAGAAACCTCACCTGGAGTCTCCACCCTGCGGTAGTGATAAGGGTTAATGCACACCTCTTTCTGCTTGGAACCAAATGGGAATTCACAGCACTCCAGTGGCTTCAACTCATGATGAGACTGGAGATCAGGCCAACGCCACACTCGGCAATAAATGACGTGGGGCAAACCCTTGCGGTGGGATACTTGCAGCCGTCCATCCAATGACCGGGGAATTGTGACACACTTGCTGGGCTGCCCTGGACAGCTGAGGGCCCTCTCTAGCTCATCCATGGCTCCCTTCTTCTTCTTTAATTTCTTCACTAAAGAGTCTACTGCCTTCTCTGCCCACTTTTCCTCTTCATCTCCTTGCTTCCAGCCTAGCAGTCTCTTTACTGCTGGGCTGGTGAAGGAGAAAAGGGAACTGATGGGGGTGCTGGAGTGCATACAGGTGGACTGAAGGCATTCAGTGCAAACTGAAACCTGAGAGACCACCCTCAGGGCCCACAGGGCCTGGGGAAAGAAACAGCTATCAATTCTCAAGGAATATCACATAGGTGCAAATCTTCCTGTTCCTCTGGAAGCAAATGACACATTCAAGTTGGGAAGTTTGTTGACTTTCTCCAAAGCCCTTGAATAGTGGCAACTCTGGAAAAAAACAAGATAAGAATTTAATTAATCAGTATAATTTTCAGAGAAGTTTAAAGCTGGATATAAAGAAGAAAACATTCTTCAAATGTTACAGACTTGAAAACTTGTAATCATCTTTGACTCATCCCTCTCTTTGTTCACCATGTCTAAGTCTCAGTAATTCTGTCTTAAAATATCTTTCAGCTTTTGTCCCTTTCTCTTTGTTTTCATCAACATCTGAGACCTTTCCACTCACCTAGACTGCTGTAACAACTCTGAAGTAGTTTCTCTCCTCCTCTCTTCCAATTCTAATCCATTTACTCTCAAATTAACTTTCATCAAGACATTTTTCTATTTAAGAAATGACAGTTGTTCCTTGCAGTCCTTTTTCCCAAGTGTAAACTTTTCTCTCTTGATTTCAAGGGCCTCCATAAGCTTTCCTCAACCCACTCTTTCTTCTTTCTTTCTCATTTATAGTTTGTACAAGTAATCCTTCTTCACTGTAGAAAATATATGTAAGTGAAAAGTAAAAAACTAGTATTACTAACAGTCTCACCACTCAAGGATAACTACTCTTAATATATATTCTTGGAAAGTGTTTCTCAAAGTGTGATCCAAGGGCCCAGGGAGTCCCTGAGAGCCTTTCAGTGGGGCTGTCAGGTCCTGTCTTTTCCAATTACTTAACTGTGAGAGGCTAGTGATCTACTTCTGAAAATCAGCCAATGAAACCTTATAGACCACAATATAATATTGTCTGACTTGCTTGCTTTGGACAAGCCACTGGGATGGATCAATTGTTGGAGGAGAATATCATGTTTGGTGAAACAGAAGGACAATGAGGGTGGTGGAGACCCTCAGTCAGATGGACTGGCTTAATAGCAACAAGATGGACTCAAGCATACCAGTAATTGTGAGAATGACACAAGACTGGGCAATGGTTTGTTCTGCTGTATATAAGGTTGCTATGATTAGGAGACACCTTGATGATATCTATTAGACACCTATAGTTAAAAAAAATTCTCTGTTTTAATTTCTAAGTCAGAAAAGAATGATTGATACAGGCTTCATAAGCAAAGTCTGAGGGTCTCATTAAAAGTGTAAACTGATCATGTCACCCAAAAGTCTGAGAACTGCTTTTCTAGAAGTCACACATAGTCACACGCATATATAACTGTGTGATAGCTGGAGCTGTGTATCAACTTGGCTGGACCACAATTCTGTGTGGTTTAAGCAACTGTGATGTGGGTTATTCCCATGATGGGATCAGATATATATGTTTTGAGCAGCCAATCCATTGAAAGGGAGTTTCTCTAGGGGTGTGGCCTGCTTCCAGTATTTTTATGGACCTTCTGGGAAAAGAGACACTATTCTGTGAATCGGGATCTTGTTGTGCTGCCTACAACTGTCCGTGAGCGAACAATCCACCATTCGAGCTAGAGATCTTGGATTCATCGTTCATTGGAGTCAACAGCCGGTATAATGCCTGCCAACCTTGAGCTCGTCAGCCCCTGCAGCTGCGTGAGTCGGGAAAAGCCTCCAGCTTGACATTTGATCCAAGAACTTGGCACTTGCCAGCTTCTGTAAATGTGTGAATCTATTTTCCTAAGATAAATTTCTCTTTCTCTATATGTATGTATAAGCTTTACTGGTTTTGCTTCTCTAGAGAACCCAGCCTAACATAAACTGCATACACAATAATGCTGCTGTCGTCACACTTGTTATTCTACCTGAAAATCAATGAATTCTTCTTTGCCCTCTCCTCCAAACGAGACATTCTTTTCTAGGTTTTCAACATCCCCAATTAAATTTGCTGAGATAGAGCTTCATTTCCTCTTCTCTGAAGTAGTTGGCTTAAATAAAACTTGCTCTTTGCAGATTTTAGAAACCAAGTACCTCATTAATGGTTAAAATGGCTGTTGGTAACATTTTAGAGCAAGATGACTCTTTTTAGTATCCTGGAATCAATCTAGCTCATAATCTCTAACAGTCACTTATTTAACATGCATTAAATGTAATTTTCTTCTTTGTTTCCCTAGAGGGAAAGCTTTCTGAATCCAATTAAATAAATTTCTTCCAATAATGGTGTTATATAAACCCCTGCTACAGTTATCATTATCAGGCACCTCTTATGAGGAGGATGGCGGCCCAGCTGCACAAAATTTATGACATTTATTAAGTATAAAGCAAAATTTGTATCACTTTGGCCCTCATATGGACTTTATTCAGCATTATATAAACATCATACAAACTATGACAGAGAGAAGCATTGAAGCCATAATAGCTGTTCTTTCTCACCTAGCAGTTTGACTTACACAGTTTTATTTGGAAAGGCTGATGTTTGGCTTAACAATCATGAATGTATAAAGTATAGTTAAGTTCTTGTGTCTAACTCTGCTTTCTTAATCTAGATAGCCTGCTATGGTGTTGAAGGGGTTAGACAGCTTAGAGGAGGAGAAGTAGCATGACATAGAATAATCTGAACCCTAAAAAAGTACTGAATTCTGCTTAGTTTTATATGGGATTTGTTATTAGTAAACTGTGGCATAAATCTTTGAGCTTAAGTTAGTGGTAGAGAAAAGGCCTTTATAACAATGTTTAGCAGAATGAAATTAAACATACCTTTCAAAAAACTGTTGCTTCATGAAACAACTAACAGTTCTCCAAACTCAGATTTCTTTTTTTAAACTGTGGGTTCCTATCTATTAATGGCAAGTGAAATTAATTTATTGGGCCAAAAGAGCTTTTGTAAAAACAAAAGCCTATACTGCACAGCAGCTAACATAGAAAGACAAAGTACTATTTCATTAAAACTTTTTATTCAGAGGTTTGTATTTTGTGTGCCTGAGTGAGGGAATGTGTATGTGTTCAGGGTTACAATGCAAAATTTAAGTATTAGAGTGTATTTGTTATTGTGCATTATAATTTAAAAAGAGCTTGAAAAGTACTACCTCTAAACCATACACTTTCTCACATTGCGTCTGTGGGTGTAGGGCAGCGGTGACTCAGAGGGAGAGTTCTTGCCTTCCATACAGGAGACCCAGCTTCCATTCCCAGCCAAAGCATTGCATGTGCAGCCACCACCCATCGGTCAGTGGAGGCTGGTGTGCTGCCATGATGCTAACCAGGCTTCAGTGGAGCTTTCAGACTAAAATGGACTAAGAAGAAAGGGCTGGAGACCTACTTCCAAAAATTAGTTGATGAAAACTCTATGGATCTTCATGTGCTACAGTTAGAAAATATTAGTAACAATAATCTCTGGAAAATAAAAAATCAAAAACCCTTTGGATCACAATGGTTTCATCTCACCATGCATGAGGCCACCATGAGTCAGGGTCAACTTGACAGCAGCTAACAACAACAATAATAACAACCTAACTCTTTAAGGCTCAGCTGTGAGGAGCAACTTTCAGGAACAACCATTCCCTCTTGCCCCTTGGGAAAATTTCAGCTGGTCTAGGGTCTGATCTATTGTTTCAGACTGGCTCTCTGTAATCTGATCTCACTGCTGCATTTCAAATGATTATAACAGACTCAGAGTAGCTCCAAAATTATCATGTCACTGCTGCAAGACACAGCTCCTGACCTATTAAACAGAGCCCCTTGGATTGAAAGAGGCCATAAGGAGTCAAATTTAGAATCTCAGAGGGATGAATACCAAAATTATAATAGCTTCTATGCACAGAAGGAAGAGAATACAAAATAAATGAATAATAGATATATCTTTTAATAGAAAAATGTGAAAAAAATGAATCAAATTTGGCATTGTAGTAACACTAAAGCCTCAGGGTCTTGGCTGTGTAAATAGCGTCTATTTGTCCATGTGGTACAGTTTAGGGTTTATAGAGGTTATTTCATTCTCATTCTTACAGTGTTTTGGCTATTAATAGGACCAACAGCCTCCTTGCTGATCTCTTGCTGGGCATAATGCTGAGTTTCCACGGTACAGCTCTACCCTACCACTCCATCCAAGTTCCTTCAGTAATGTTCACCTGACTTAGGACAGGCTTCCACTGTCAAGTAAGTGAAGGGCGCATAAATTCTAAGTGCTAATCTACCTGACCTCTTGATAACACCACTGCCCAGACTGAAGCTAGTCATAATAATTAAAATAGAGTACACTTAGGATCATTAAAAAACACCTTTCACAAAATTATGAGGAGAGGAGATTAATATTACTTGTAGTTACATCATTACTATAAAGTACAGGTAAGTATGAGAAAACAATTTATAGAAAATAAAAAATATAAATTAACCAAAACGAACTGTTGTCTAGTTGACTTAGACTTAGGGGGATTCCATGTGTGGCAGAACTGTGTGCCACAGGATTTCCAACGGTTGACTTTTTGGAAGTCCATCTCCAGGCCTTTCTTCAGAGGCACATTTGGGAAGACTTGACCCTTCAAGCTCATCTTGAAAGATTCTATAGACAAAATAGCGAATGATGCAGGAAACATCAAAAGAAGATGGCAGGAATATACAGAGTCACTGTACAAAGAAGCGGTCTTGAAGCAAATCTTGAACCATTCAGTTAATAGCCAAACACATTAGTTGCGTGCACCTCCCAGGGACTTCAAATATAAATTAGGCAACTTCTAAAGATGAATGCGTTGTTGTTTTGTTGTTTGGTGCCATCAAGTCTATGATAGCTGGAGCTGTGTGTCAACTTGGCTAGACCACAATTCTGTGTGGTTTAAGCAATTGTGATGTGGGTTGTTCCAATGATGGGATCAGATGTGTATGTTCTGAGCAGCCAATCCACTGAAAGGGAGTTTCCCTATGGGTGTGGCCTGCTTCCAGTATATTTATGGACATCCTGGGAAAAGAGAGACTCTTCTGTGGTTCAGGATTCTGCCTATAACTGTCTGTGAGTGAACAATCCACCATTAAGCCTGGAGATCTTGGATTTGTCATTCATTGGAGTCAACAGCCAGTATACTGCCTGCCAACCTTGAGCTCCTCAGCCCCTGCAGCTGCATGAGTTGGGAAAAGCCTCCACCTTGATGTTTGATCCAAAAACATGGGACTTTCCAGCTTCTATAAGTGTGTGAGCCATTTTCCTAAGATAAATTTCTCCTTCTCTACATATATAAGCTTTACTGGTTTTGTTTCTCTATAGAACCCAGTCTAACACATTTGGTACTGGGAGTGATTCTTGTTGTTGTTATGTGCCGTCGAGTCAGCCCCGACTCATAGAGACCCCTCCTTGGGTTTCCGAGGCAGTATTACTACATGGAAGTAGGATTGCCCAACCTTCCTTCCAAGGAGTGATTCTAGAGGGACAAAATCATAAGGATGGGCTTCCTAAATTGATTCTTCAATTTGATTAATTGTAAAGGCACTGATGACCCAGCTTCCATTAGTAAAGAGGGTCCTGCTAATCCATGGCATGAGATGGCAACATTAATATGTAAAATAGCACCACCAATAGAGCATATACTTTTGAGAAGTGAGGCTATGGGTGATTGCATATTTGATACTTTTCTGCAATTCTGTCAGCATGAAGACTATAAGGAAGCTGGTTGGTTGGTCCTACTTACACTAAACAAAGTGGTGAAAGAGCAAGATGAGCTCAGGGCTGCTGAGTCACACCTTAAGCACCACATAAAAGACCTCAATGTTTCTAGTTGTGCTCTGAAAGAAAGACTTATTTCTTCTAGTAACAGAGCTGATATTGCAAAAAAAAAAAAAAAAAACACAGAGTTTTATTATATGGGTGGCTGAATTACAATGTTAATTGAATTGCCAATCCAGAATGGTGTCTGAAGTTAAAATGAGGCCATTGATTGGGGAAAAAATGGGATCCTGAAACCTGGGAT
>NW_006922652.1:247373-253722 GCF_000298275.1 Orycteropus afer afer
TAAGGGTGGCTGAATTAAAACGCCATTTAAATTATCAACCCAGAATGGTGTCTGAAGTTAAAGTGAGGGCATTGATTGGGAAAAAATGGGATCCTGAAACCTGGAATGGGACATATGGGCAGATAGTCAGGAAGATGAGGATATGGAGCCTGTAAATTCTGTTGAATCCCTCCCATCTGAAGGGATTACTGTAAAACCATGATCGCCTCCACCTCAGTTTGATGGGATTAATCCAACTGTCCCTGTTGGGTCATTGCCTGAGGCAGAAGCCATGAAAGACACTGCTGAATGTTCTCAAGAACTGCCCCAACCACCCATTGTTGCTGCTAGACCTAAAACTAAAGTTAAGTCCAAATGAGCCCTAAAAGGTGAAATACAAAGTGTGACTGAGGAGGTGGTACACTATACCTGAAAAGGCCTACTTGATTTTGCTAACATGTACAGAAAAAACCTGGACACTATGTATGGGAATGGCTACTGAGGGTGTGGGATAATGGTGCAAGGATTGTAAGATTGGATCAGCCTGAGTTTATTGATTTAGGCCTACTAAGTATGGATTCTTCACTCAGTATTTCAGCTCAAGAGGTTAGGAAAGGATCTAATAGTTTATTTGGTTGGCTTACTGAAGCATGGATTATGCGGTGGCCTACCTTAAGTCAAGCTGAAGTACCAGACTTGCCTTGGTATAATGTAGAAGAAGGTATCCAGAGGCTTAGGGAAATTGGCCTGTTAGAATGGATTTATCAGATTAGACCCTTAGAGCCGGAAATGGAGAGTCCAGAAGACACACCTTTCACCAGTACGGTGAGGAATAAATTTGTGAAGGGAGTTCCAGCATTCTTGAAGACTGCTGTGATTACTATTTTATGTAAACCAGTTTTGACAGTGGGAACTGCCCTAATTGAACTAAGACACTTAACTACATCGGGGCTGATTGGACCCCACAGAAGTAGGGGACAAGTGGCAGCAGTTAATTGACAAAGGCAAGGTGGGCATGATTACCATAAGGGACAGCGGAGTCGGAACAGTAATCAGAACAGTCTGACTCGTGTGGAATTATGCATTGTCTACTTGTGCATGGTGCTCCTAGTAGTGAAATACATGGCAAACCTACTAAATATTTACTTGATCTGTATAGACTGAAGAATTCTAGGTCATGTGAACAACAGCCTAGATTGAATCACCAAAATACAAGTGACGGCCTCTCAATCAATTCCCAGACTTGAGTCAGTTTACAGACAGACCCACAACATCCTGAAGGAAGGGGAGGCCTTATGCCTTTGAGTAAAATCTATAATGTCAATCTTTCTCCCAGCCTTCCTCAAAGGGATCTGAGGCCTCTTACAAGAGTGACTGTTCATTGGGAAAAAGGAAATAATCAGACTTTTCGGGGATTACTGGACACTGGCTCTAAACTGACACTAATTCCAGGAGACCCAAAGTGTCATTGTTGCCCACCATTCAGAGTGGGGGCATATGGTGGTCAAGTTATTGATGGAGTCTTAGCTAGGGTGCATGTCACAGTGGGCCCAGTGGGTCCCTGAACCCATCCTGTAGTGACTTCCCCAGTTCCAGAATGCATAATTGGAATAGATATACTGAGCAATTGGTAGAATTCCCACATTGGGTCCCTGACATGTGGAGTAAGGGCTATTATGGTAGGAAGAGCCAAGTGGAAGCCATTAGAACTGCCTCTACCTAGAAAACTAGTAAATCAAAAGCAGTACCGCATCCCTGGAGGAGTTGCTGAGATTACTGCCACCATCAAGGACTTGAAGGATGCAAGGGTGGTGATTCCCACCACATCCCCATTTAATTCACCTATTTTCCTTGTGCAAAAAACAGATGGATCTTGGAGAATAACAGCGGATTATCATAAACTTAATCAGGTGGTGACTCAAATTGCAGCTGCTGTTCCTGATGTAGTTTCATTGCTGGAGCAAATCAGTACACCTCCTGGTACCTGTTTTGCAGCTATTGATCTGGCCAGCGACTTTTTCTTGATACCAATTTCAAAGGACCATCAGAAGCGGTTTGCCTTCAGCTGGCAAGGCCAACAGTATACTTTCACAGTGCTTCCTCAAGGGTATATCAACTCCCCGGCACTATGTTATAATTTAGTCCATAGGTATCTTGATCGTCTTTCCCTTCCACAAGACATCACACTGGTCCATTACATTGATGGCATTATGCTGACTGGACCTAGTAAGGAAGAAGTATCAATGACTCTATATTTATTGGTGAGACATATGTGTGCTACAGGTTGTGAAATTAACCCAACAAAAATTCAGGCAACTTCCATCTCAGTGAAATTTCTAGGGGTCCAATGGTGTGGGGTATGTTGAGATATTCCTACTAAAGTGAAGGATATGTTATTGTATCTGGCTTTCCCCACAACTAAAAATGAGGAACAACGTCTGGTGGGCTTCTTTGGATTCTGGAGGCAACATATCCCTCATTTGGGTGTGTTGTTGCAGCCTATTTATCAAGTGACTCAGAAAGCTGCTAGTTTTGAGTGGGGTCCAGAACAACAGAAGGCTCTGCAACAGGTTCAGGCTGCCATGCAGGCTGCTCTGCCACTTGGGCCATATGATCCGGCTGATCCAATGGTGCTTGAAGTGTCTATAGTAGATAGAGATGCTGTTTGGAGTCTTTGGCAGGTCCCTATTGGTGAATCACAACACAGACCCTTGGGATTTTGGAGCAAAGCCCTGGCATCCTCTGCAGATAACTGCTCTCCTTTTGAGAAGCAGCTTTTAGCTTGTTAGTGGGCTTTAGTAGAGACTAAATGCCTAACCATGGGCCACCAAGTCACCATGAGGCCTGAGATGCCCATCATGAACTGGGTGTTGTCTGAACCCCAGAGTCCTTGATGGTGGCAGTAATCTTCAGAGTCATGGACGTGCACAGCAACACTCCATCATTAAATTGAAGTGGGATATCAGATATCAGGCTTGAGCAGGACCTGAAGGCACAAGTGAGTTGCATGAGGAAATGGCCCAAATGCCTATGGTCTCCACTCCAGTCACGTTACCTTCCCTCTCCCAGTCTGCACCTATGGCTTCACAGGGAGTTCCTTATGATCAATTGACTGAGGAAGAGAATACTCATGCCTGGTTTATAGATGGTTCTGCACGATATACAGGCACCACTCAAAAGTGGACAGCAGCAGCACTGCAGCCCGTTTCTGGAACTTCCTTGAAGGACAGTGATGAAGGGAAATCCTCCCAATGGGCAGAACTTCAATCCATGCATATGGCTGTTCACTTAGCATGGAATAAGAAATGGCCAGATTTGCGATTATATATGGATTCATGGGCTGTGGCTAATGGCTTGGCTGGATGGTCTGGGACTTGGAAGGAGTATGATTGGAAAATTGGTGATAAGGAAGTATGGGGAAGAGGTATGTGAGTAGAGCTCTCTTGAATGGGCTAAAAGAGTAAAGATATTTGTGTTTCATGTGAATGCCCAACAAAAGGTGACCTCGGCAGAGGAGGACTTTAACAATCAAGTGGACAGGATGACAAGTTCAGTGGAAACCAGCCATCATTTTCCCCCAGCTACTCCTGTCATTGCTCAATGGGCTCCTGAACAAAGTGACCATGGTGGCAGGGATGGAGGTTATGCATGGGCTCAGCAACATTGACTCCCACTTACCAAGGCTGATTTGGCTACTGCCACTGCTGAGTGCCCAATCTGCCAGCAACAGAGACCGACATGGAGTCCACGATATGGAACCATTCCTTGGGGTGATCAGCCAGCAACCTGGTGGCAGGTTGATTACATTGGACCTCTTCCAGCATGGAAAGGACAGCATTTTGTTCTTATTGTAATAGATACTTATTCTGGTATGGTTCACCTTCCCTACATGCAATGCTTCTGCCAAAACTACCATCCATGGGCTTATAGAATGCCTTATCTACCATCATGGTATCCCACACAGCATTGACTTGGATCAAGGGACTCACTTCACAGCAAATGAAGTGCAGCAATAGGTGTATGTCCATGGAATTCACTGGTCTTACCATGTTCCGTATCATCCAGAAGCAGATGGCTTGACAGAGTGATGGAATGGCCTACTGAAAACACAATTCAGGCGCCAGCTAGGTGGCAATACCTTGAAGGGTTGGGGCAGTGTTCTCCAGGAGGCTGTATACGCTCTAAACCAGTGTCCAATATATGGTTCTGTTTCTCCAGTAGCCAGGATTCATGGGTCCAGGAACCAAGGGGTGGAAACAGGAGTAGTACCACTCACTATTACCACTCAGTATTACCCCAAGTGACCCACTCAAAAAAATTTTTGCTTCCTGTCCCTGCAACCCTATGGTCTGCGGGTCTGGAGATCTTAGTCCCAAAGGGAGGAACACTCCCACCTGGAGACACAATACTGATTGCACTGAACTGGAAATTAAGAATGCCATCCGGCCATTTTGCCTTCCTCATGCCTCTGGATCAACAGACAAAGAAGGGCATTACTGTACTATCTAGTGTGATAGATCCTTATTACCAAGAGGAAACTGGATTGACATTATGAAATGGAGGTGAAGAAGAATATGTCTGGAACACAGGGGATTCTTTAGGACATCTCTTAGTACTACCATGCCCTGTGATTAAAGTCAATGGAAGATTACAGCAACCCAATTCTGATATGACTGCTAATGGCCCAGACACTTCAGAAATGAACGTTTAGGTCACCCCACCAGGCAAAGAACCATGACCAGCTGAGGTGCTTGCTGGGGGCAACGGAAATACATAATGGGTGGTGGAAGAGAGCAGTTCTGAATATCAGCTATGACCATGTGACCAGCTGTAGAAAAAAGGAGTATGATTGTTATATTTCTTCATTGTGTATGTGCATCAAATATTTTTGTTTCCTTCTGTTACGAACTGTGAAATGTAAATAAGGTTAATGCATTCTGGTTGTACATGTGTTAGCGTATCATGTTAGGTGCAAATATGAGTTTATAATTGTTTTATTTAGAGATTATGTATGGTTAAGGAGATGTGTACAACTGCCAAGTTTACAAGGGGTGGACTGTGATAGAGCTGTGTGTCAACCTGGCTGGACCACAATTCTGTGTGGTTTAAGCAATTATGATGGGATCAGATGTATATGTTTTGAGCAGCCATTCCGCTGAAAGGGAGTTTCCCTATGGGTGTGGCCTGCTTCCAGTATATTTATGGACATCCTGGGAAAAGTGGCACTCTTCTGTGGTTCGGGATTCTGCCTACTACTGTCTGTGAGTGAATAATCCACCATTCGGTCTGGAGATCTTGGATTCGTCATTCATTGGAGTCAACAGCCAGTATACTGCCTGCCAACCTTGAGCTCCTCAACCCCTGCAGCTGCATGAGTTGGGAAAAGCCTCCAGCACAACATTTGATCCAAGAACTTGGGACTTGCCAGCTTCTATAAGTGTGTGAGCCATTTTCCTAAGATAAATTTCTCTTTCTCTCTCTATATAAGCTTTTCTGGTTTTGTTTCTCTAGAGAACCCAGTCTAACACAGAGTCAGTTCTGACTTAATGAAATACTGCCCAGTTGTGTGCCACCCTTGAGCCCAATGTTGCAACCACTGTGTCAATCCATCTTGTTGAGTGACTTCCCTTTTGTTGCTGACCCTCCACTTTGCCAAGCATGATATCCTTCTCCAGAGCATGGTCCCTTCTGATAACATGACCAAACTAGGTGAGATGAAGTCTGGCTATTCTTGCTTCCAAGGAGCCTTACGGCTGCATTTCTTTCAGGGCAGATTTGTTAGTTCTTCTGGTAGTCCATGGTACTTTCAGTATTCTTTGCTAACACAAGTCCAAACAATAAACTCTTCTTCAGTTTTGCTTATTCACTGTGTAGCTTTCACAAGCATATGAGGCTATTGAAAACACCATGGCTTGGGTTAGGCGCATCTTGGTCCTTAAGGAGACATCTCTGCTCTTCAGCATTTTTTTTTTAATTACTATTATTTTTTTATTGTGATTTGGGTGAAAATTTACAGAGCAAATACACTTTCCATACAGCAGATCACATACACTGTCTCATGACAGTGACCACAGTGTAGCACAATACAACATCTCCCCTCCCACTTCCTCCCTACAGTTACCTTTTCCTTGTGTCCATCTCTCCATGCACTCCTACCCCCTGAGCTGTCTCCCTGTGCCTGAGAAGCCCTTCTTTCTCTTGCTTATTCTCTCCAAGGAATGTATCTACCTCAGGTAAATGCTCAACTGATACGCCTGTCTATTGTTTGCGTTCAATTCCAAACCTGAAGGGCAGCTAGGGGCCATAGTCTCAGTGGTTCCACCAGGCTCCCTTGGGCCAGCAAAACTGTTCCCTGCTTTTTTTTTTTTTT
>NW_006922652.1:254202-255899 GCF_000298275.1 Orycteropus afer afer
CCAAGTGGTGGTAGGACCTAAGAATTAACCTAAAAATCACCCTGCTAGCCAGGGACTGCATGGAGGACTGTGCATGGTGGCTGGGGAACAAATGGAGAAGGTGAAGAGAAAGATGGGCTGAGCTGTGGACTTTTGGCGGTCAGGAGGACGCCGCCAGTTTGAAGGTTTAAAAAGCAGCTTGACTATTTTGGATATTTAAAGAGACAGTGCTCTTGCAGATTCCTGGGCTTAAGAACACGTTCTGCTTTCCAGCAACCCCAAGGATACTCAGGACCTGCAAGACTGAAAAGGTACAACATTCCTCTTGTTACTCTTATATCCCACACCCACTTGGTGAACAGAGGTGCGGCTATCCTCCACTCCCATCTACCTTCTGGGCCCACAGGAACTCCATCACAGTCTGTGTGCTCAGACAGAGCCTGGGTGCCCTGTCCTGTCCTCCACAGATTTTTTTTTTCTCCTTTTTTATTTTTGTTTTTTTCTTTTTCGCTTTTTTTTCTGGTTTTTAGTTTGCTTGTATTTGTCTATTTTATAACAACTAATATTATTAATACTTTTGTCCTTTTTATTATTATTCTTAATTTTCCTCTCCCAGGTCCCAGTTTTCAGCATTTTTTCTTTTCCCTCTGCCTGGTTGAAATTTTTTTTTTTTTTTTAATTTAAGGGTCCCTCCCCCCCATTTTTCTCATGGTTAACCCTATTCCTTGTTTTCTTCTTGCATTTTTCCCAATATTTTTTCATTTATTATTCTCCTTCTCGACTTCATTTTTTCTTAGTGCCCTATCCCCAGATATTGCAGGTTTTTTCATTTTTTTTTCCCTTTTTGCTTTTTTTGGTTACAGTTCTTGTGTGATTGCATAGTGTGATTTTGTCCATGGGCTTTTAGTTCTTTGATGGTTATTCAACTGTAATTTGTGTCTTACTGAGTGAGAGACAACAACAATCCCCATAAGATACAACAACAACCACACATCCTGCAACTTCATCTACTGAGCGAGAACCACTACCTCCTTCTCCACCAATGGGCCAACAATAAAAAACCACCAAGAAAAGCGTGAATCACCCTTGGCTGCTCTTCACAGTTACAGAGATCTAAATAAAACAACAGACTGTCACAGTCCACAAAAGAAGCAAGATAAAGTGGTAGAAACAAGGGAGAAGGATAAAGACCCAAAACACATATGTGAGGAAGAAGCAACATTGGAACTCTCTGATAAGGAATTCAAAAGAATATCTTTAGGTATCTTCAAAGGACTGAGAGACAGACCAAAGAAAACACACACACACAAAATAAAAAACTTTAGAAGAATTTTGGAAGAAAATACAAGAACAAAATGACAAATTAAATGAAAAATTAGAAATTATTCTAAATCTACAGATAGAAAACAAGAAGATTAATACTAAATTGTCAGAAATAGATAACACATTGGAAGGGCAAAGGAGAAGAACTGATGCAGTGGAAGACAGAATTAATGAGATTGAAGACAAATAGCTGAATAATTATTTGGAAAAGGATCAATCAGAAAAAAAAAAATCAAAACAAAATAAAGAAAGCCTAAGGTTCATGAGGGATATCATCAAAAGGAGTAACTTACGTGTCACTGGAATTCCACAACAGGAAGAGAAAAACAAAACCACTGAGAAAATTGTCCAAGATTTGTTGGAGGAGAACTTCCCTGAAATGATGAAAGATGAGA
>NW_006922652.1:264768-270747 GCF_000298275.1 Orycteropus afer afer
GTGTATATGGGTGGATAGATGGGTGGACAGGCAGAAAGATTAGGTATGTCTATGAAACGGGGAGTGTATCCAAGAACATGTATAGGGTTGGCAGACAATGTTCCTATAAGTTATGTGAATGATCAGAATTCCCAGGTGTATAGTAGAGCTGACAAGGGTCAAAGTTGTCGTCACGGCCTGGTCACAGCCAGCTACCCAGAGGGATTGAGTAGTTGAACCCGCGGGCTTGGGACCATAGTCACAGGGAACATCAAGCTCCTGGGAGAGAACAGTCATGAGAGAAAGAAGGGATGCTTATGCACAGGGAGACAGCTCAGGGGGCAGGAGTGCATGCAGGGATGGACACTGGGACGAGGTAACTATCACGAGGAAGTGGGAGGGGAGCTGTTGCATTGTGGTAAACTGTGGTCAGTGTCATGAGACAAAGTATATGTGAACTGCTATATGGAAAGTGAATTTGCCTTCTAAATCTTCACCCAAATCACAATTAAAAAAAAATAAAAATAAAAATAAAAATTGCTCTATTTCACCAATTAGGTCTTTTTCACTGGTAAAATTTTTACATGTTGCCCAGAAGTTTTATTACACTTATTTTCCTTTAGCATCGCTACCATCTTTCTTTAGTTTTCACTATTCTCCCTTCCAGATAATAACACTGGAAAGATTGTAACTTGTGCCCCTACCTCAGTCTATGTATTCCTATGTGGAAGACTAAGATACCCACGATATAAAAACTCAGACCCAACTCCTGAATCTTATGCTTAGGCATTGTCATGTCTAACTGGTTTTAGAACAATATGCCAATACCTTAGGCCACTTAGGTGTCCCACTGGAAATGTATTCCTACAATTAGTCTTTCTTAGACTAATAATTAAAAAATTCTACAAAGTAAAAGAAGTAAACAGTTGAGAGATGAACAAAGTTGATAAAAAGGGAATCCTTTAAAAGAAAATCTTTGCCTACGTTGCTCCTTTTTAGGAGCCTTCCTTTCCTTAGTAGAGTCTCTGATTTAGAACATGTCATTAGAAATGTATGTGGAAGAAATGTATAGGAAGGATTAACTGATAGCATTGCTAATACTTGTTGTTATTATAACTGGAATAATCAAACATTACATAAAAATTACTGCCAGTGCTTTGACCCAGAGAACTAATATGTTTTGAGTTCAGCTTAACCC
Source organism: Orycteropus afer afer (assembly GCF_000298275.1). Lineage (NCBI taxonomy): Eukaryota > Metazoa > Chordata > Mammalia > Tubulidentata > Orycteropodidae > Orycteropus > Orycteropus afer. The sequence goes on from NW_006922652.1 coordinate 265,946, forward strand.
TGCTACAAAAACCTGGCAAGGTTATTAAAAGAAAATATAGACCAATATTACTCATGAATATATATGCAAATATCCTTAACAAAACATGAGAAAATCAATGCCAGCTGTTTGAAGAGGATTACTACATCATGACCAAGTGGAATGTATCACAGGAATGTAAGGTTGGTATTACATTTGCATGTAAATCAACATGATTCACCATAATTAACAGAATAAAAGAAAAATACCATACTATCATCTCAAAGATGCAGAAAAAACATTTGACAACTTCAATACCCATTTATGTTTTATTAAAAAATAACTCACAGCAAACTAGGCATAGAAGATAATTTGTAGAGTAACTAGGAAAATAAAAACTCATTGCTATCGTGTCAGATCCGACTCACAGAGACCCCTCCTTGGTTTTTTTGAGGCAATATCATTACGGAAGCAGATTACCCAATTTTCCTTCTGAGGACTGGCTGGTGGATTTGAATCGCCAGCCTTCTGGTTAGCAGTCAAATGCCTTACACACTATGCCACCAGGGCTCCTACTAGGAAAATAACCCATAGCTAACATCAGAATTAAGGGTGAAATACTGAATGATTTTCCCTAATATCGAAAACAAGCAAAGCAATCTACTCTCATCACTTGTATTCATCACTGTGTACTGGAAATCCTAGCTAGGGCAACAAAGCAAGAAAAAAAACAGACAAAGAGTAGAAAGGAAAATATTAAGCTGTATGTATTCACAGACAACAGAAAGAACAAAGTAATAAATAATTTATTCTGAGAATCCACTGGCCTCTGTATTAGGTACATGCTGACAGTTTCCTTCATTCAGGATGATGTTTGTTTTGTTTTGTCTTGTTTAAGACTTAATGAAAGGGTCTCTATAGACTATGTTTGAATCTGGCTTTTTCCTCCCCCCAGGACAAAATGGAAGGAACCCTAGTGGTATAGTGGTTAAGGCTGCTAACCAAAAGGTCGGTGGTTTGAACCCACCAGCTGCTCTGTGGAAGAAAGAAGCAATCTGCTTTTATAAAGATTTAGAGCCTTGAAAACCCAATGGGGGTCAGTATGAGTAGGCACTTACTTGATGGCTGTTTGATTTTTTGAGGGGACAAAATGGTGACAAGGATAGGATCTAAAGCCTTCTTTCCTAATGGGATGCTGTTCTGGTTACCTAGCGCCACTCTGACAAGAATATACCACGAACGGGATGGCCTTAACAAACAGGAGTTTATTCTCTTACAGTTTGGAGGCTTTAAGTCCAAGTTCAAAGTGCCAGGCTCTAGGGGCTGGGTGAAAGCCCCTCAACCTTGGGGTCCAGCTCTGCCTCCTGCTTCTGGCCCACTGGAGCTAGAGGCGTTTTTTTCACTCAGACTCCTGCTAACTGCTGAGGCTGAGAAGCCCAAGGTTGACAAGTAAAAACGCATAGTCCTGATGTTATCAAACAACATAGCAGGCAATTAATTTAAGTCCATTGCAAGTCCCAAGGTCGGCAGAGCACGGCAGGCTGCTGAACAATGACACGGCTACACGCAGGGTCCAAGCATGCCATAAGCAAGAGACTATTCCCAAAACTGCTTCTTATATACAGGAAGCAGAGGACAAACCCAAAGCAGCTACTCAGCTGCTTGTGGTAGATCCCCCCATGGAGTTGATTGCCAGTTTCATCATGGGGAATAACTACCACCAGCTGCCCAGCCACTTAACCAGGTCCAGCCAGGTTGACACAAAAACATAACCACCACAGATGCCCAGGGTTCAAGGACCAGAACAGGCGACAAAGAATGGGTTTTCTGTACTTGACCATCTCAACAGACCCTGGGGACCCTGTGATGTGAGCACCCTTGGATTTTGAACTCCGTGTTTCAGGGTGGCTCTCTATGACCCTTATTAAGTCTTGCTGTTTTTCTTTTCTTTTTTTTTTCATTTGAGAACTCTGAACACCTTCTGTTTGTTTTCTGGCAATTGCTCTCTCCAGGTACAGGTAAGACTGCCTTTGATAATCTATCAAAGGATCCAAGGAAAATTAGCAGAACTTGTAAGAAACTAAAATTAGATTTTAGGACACAGCTCATGTATATGAATGAAAATTGTGTTTTGGCATCTCTAGAAATATTTGGTTGCATTTGCTGATATATAAATTTCAGGAGAAATTACACATGCTGAACTGTGGCCTAAATAAGTTTTTCTTTCCCTTTTTTTCCCCCCTCCCTCTATCTGTCTCTTACAACAAGGGTCTTGTTTATCTCTGCTACTGGCAAGCAATAATAGATTCTGGGTAAAATTACTGCTGTACGACGTTTTTTTTTTTGTTGTTGTTGTTGTTATGTGCCGTCGAGTCAGCCCTGACTCATAGCAACCCCTCCTTGGGTTTCCGAGGCAGTATCACTACAGAAGTAGGACTGCCCAACCTTACTTCCGAGGAGTGGCTGGTGGGTTTGAACCACCAACCTTCTGGTTAGCAGTCAAGTGCCTTAGGCACTATGCTACCAGAGCTCCTACGACGTTTTCAGGTTTGTTCAATTTTGGGCTCTATAAGCTGCAAAAAACAAAAGGCACAGGACAGCCAGTAAAAGCTAGTACAGTGGTAGCCAGCTGTGAAAGATGGTTAAAGACTACTGTGTCAGGATAAACTGGTTCAGGGGATGGGCCAGAAGCTCTAGGATGCCTGGCACGCTCAAGACAATATGTTAGGTAATTAGTAAGAACAGGTGTAATGGAGACAGCCACAGGAAGAGCAGGAGCAGAGGAAAGAGTCCTAACCAAGGGTTCTAACCATCTGTAGCCCTAACCAACTGCAGCACACAAACCACAGGTTAAACCACCAACCCAACGTGGAATGCCAAGCCACAATGCATGTACACTAGAGAAAAAGCGCACCCTTTACTGACCTTAAAATTTGTTGTAGTATCATTATAATGAATTAGCACTGTGGTTATTGGTTGACATCGAGTAGAATGAACTGGATTCTGGGAAAAAAACATGTGCAGTAACCCAAAAGAGTTACCTAGTCCTTAAGCGTTAATCAAGCTAAACCTCCCACCCCAATTGGAGGCCTGAAGGGAGGGCTCAGAACAGTACCAGGAAGCAAAATAGAGTAACAGGAGAGATATTGCCTCCCCCTTCCCCCACCAAGAGCTCCCTAATGCTTGTAGTGGATACCCGTTCTTGTCTATGAGAATATATCATAGACTTTGGTTTGCTTACTGCTTTAACTTTCATTTTCTGCATAAATTCTTTTGTGGAGGAAAACAAGGACTGACGATCAAAACCCTCAAGGTTAACATTATTTTGGTGCTGTGAGTTGGATGATGTAAGATGCTCCTTGCCAGTAGTCTGGGCTGGAGGAGGCAGCTAAGTTTTGGAACTTTTTAGTCTGGAATTCCTCCCCACAATTTCTTGAATATCTGAGGCAGCTCGAACTCTTATGTACGTCTTGCACCCAAGGAAGATGCTGTCTCGGTGTTTGGAAAGGGGCCCTCCCATCACTCCTAACACAATTGGGTTCTTTTCAATTCTTCTCTGCCTTAAAGCCTCCTAAACTTACATGCCTATTCACACACCTTCAAAGGGGCCACTGATCCCCTGCATTTCAATATCAATTGTTGCTTTCCCTCTACGAACAACAAGAGGCATGCACCCTGTCTCATACTCAAATGGTTTTTCCGATGGTTATGCTGCCTGATCCATTTGAATCAGCTCCAAAAGGGATCCCAGGGTTCATTGCTAGAGGTAACACATAGTGGCCAGTGGGCATCTGTGGGCATTATGCTTTTAGGCCAACACATGCTCTTAAATGCAAACTGATTAAGTATATAGGAAAATTCTCACTCCCCTGTCCTCTGTGCCAAATATGGGCAGAGAATTACCCAGAAGGGCCTCCTACCCCGATAAATCTTCTATTGACACCAACTATTATCCTCAGGCATTATTTTTGTGCTTTCCCTTATTATCAAAGTGGAAACTTAAACCTGGATGCATGCACCCTCAGCACCTTTTGTACTGGGTCAGTGAAGATCTGTGCTGTTGTTATGTGCCATCGAGTTGTCTCCAACTCATAGGAACCCTCCTTCGGTTTCTGAGTCAGTATCACTATGGAAGTAGATTGCCCAATCTGCCTTCGGAGGAGTGGCTGGTGGGTTTGACCTGCCTTCTGGTTAGCAGTCAAGTGCCTTAGGCACTATGCCACATAGGTCCCAGTTAAGATCTAGAACTACAGAAAACTTGGCTTCAGCCTCCCTATAGTTCTTCTCAGCCTCCATCCCTGTCCTACCAAGCTGGGATTACTGTCATATCCACCTTGCAATACCACTTTAGCCTAGCTAACATGAGAATCTGCACTAGGTTTTGGGCCAAATTTTACCAGTGGGCACCACCCACTATCTGAGAGGAAGCAGAAATTGTAGAACAAGCGTGAAGGCACTACATGCACCTCTTCAACAAGTCTGTAAAATGGACATGTCTTTTTCACCTCGTGGAACTTCCAGAGGCCATGGAAGCCTGAAGTCTGCAGTTAGACCCCAAGACGTTGGGCTCTCTGACTATTGTCTATTTCCTCCCTTAGATAGGAAGCCAGCCTTTACCTTGTTGAAACCCCACTACACCATATTTTGCCTAACTGGTCTCAAGATCTCAGGCTCTATATTAACCTAGACCCTGATTCACAGGAGAGAAAACTATCTTAAATATGCATTCTATTTCTCAGTTAGCCTAGCTTCTGACATCAGGCATAAATTTCAAAATTAGAAAGGGTCCTAAACACCTCAGTCAGAATCCTTAGATATTGCCTTCAAAGCCTTTAACCAAAAAA
>NW_006922652.1:270847-276175 GCF_000298275.1 Orycteropus afer afer
AAAGATCCAAAAGAACCAAACTCACCGCCATCAAGTTGAACCTGACTCATAGCATGGGTTTCCAAGGCAGTATCACTATGGAAGTAGATCGCCCAATTCTCCTTCCAAGGAGTGGCTGGAGGGTTTGAACCACTAGGCTTCTGGTTAGCAGTCAAATGCCTTAGGCACTATGCTACCAGAGCTCCTATAAAAGATCCAAGGAGCAAAAACAAAGTTCACAGATGTTAGCTGCTGCTATTAGCAGAGCCCTTAAGGGGACAGAATTATCCAAGGTTTCCTGGCCCCTTCACAAAGAGAAACCCTGCTTCAGGTGTAAACAAAAAGGTCACTGGAGTCGAGAGTTCCCTGGGACAAGGCCCCCACCAGGGCCTTGTCCAGTCTGTCATTAGACCAGACATTGGTGGTGCAACTGCCCTCCACTGACGCAAGTGGACCATCAGCGCCCTCCTAGAGTGGAACTTCCTATGGTGGCACCTTCCTCCACACTCAACAGCCTCCTAGGTCTCCTGGATACTCCTGAGAATTGTCGGGCCCTGGCATTGGACTTAGCTCCAGTGCAACCCATCGAATAGGCCAAACCTTGGATAAGTCTCCATTGCAGACTTAAAACTTCAGTTCCTCTAGCTCCTTATCCTCTATCAGCATTGCCAGTTACCTTTAAGTGTCAATTTATACTGGACACTAATCTCTGGATCACCAGACAACAAAATCCATAACTATACTATAATCTATATAACGTGATTTATTTATATGTTGGAATAGGCATCACTTTCATTGTTCTATCTATCATCTTGCTTATTTTCTGTGAGTGTAAATACAACCCACCTCCTCTTCCTGTGGGAGATCCCCTCTGTCCTCAATGGGAACCACCAATAAATCCCACTATATCCTATTCCACTTCCCTTTTTTAATCCAAACTATACCTGTCCATTCCCATCTCCTGACCAATAAAGAGCTCTGTATCTACTTCAGCACACAACCACCCCGCACTTAATGACAGCAACTCATCATTTCACTACATATTTCTTTGGGGTACTTCAAACCTCCCAACAATACCTCAAACAACTTGCTGTCTATTTCCCATTTTAGATGGGAAATCAAGAATCCATTCCTGCGGGAACTCTGCTGCACTGCATTTTGTCCAACTGGTCCCAATCTGACCCTCAGACTCTCAAGAAGAAGAAATAAATATTTTATCGCAAAGCTGCATGGACCCAATACATACTGGGTGATGAAGAGACCTGGACGTTAAATGGGAGTATAAATTTTAATACTCTTATGCAATTAGGTTTTGTAAGAAGCTGGGAAAGTATTCAGAAATTCCGTATCTGCAGGCTTTCTTCCTTCTACAAGATAAACTTAATCTTTGCCCATTAATGGAAAGGGGTCAGGGTACAGGCCCTCTAAAGCCTTCCTCTGTCCTACCTGTATTACCTCCCTACCCGGGGCCCCCAAAAGAAGAAACCCTTACCCCAGAGATCAATATGCCAACAAACAGTAAACCCCCTACCAAATTATGGCCCCTCGTAGAAACGGCAGGAAAATTTGGTCCCACTAGGGTCCAAAAGCCTTTCATCCCAGTGGAACTGAAACACATTAAAGGTGAGTTGGGGAGCTATACAGATAATCCTGAGCATTATGTTGAAGTTTTCTAACATTTAAACTTAGCTTATGAGCTGTCCTGGAAAGATGTAATGGTAATATTTAGCTAGACCATGGCAGATTTTGAAAGAGAGTGAATAATCAAAGAGGCTTGGAAGTTTGCCCACGGTCTCCATGTGTCAGAGCCAAAGTATCCCATAGGAGAAACTGCAGTTCCAGCAGTAGACCTTTCATGGCATTAAAACAGCACTGATCATCAATGGGCATGGAAACACTTCCTCTTGTGCAAAAAGCCATCAATTATTCCTCTGTATCAGCAGTTAGCCAAGAGCCAAATGAGAATCCAGCAACCTTCTTAGAAAGGCTGAGAGACGCCCTAAAGAAACATACTAATCTAGATTTAAATTCCTACAAGGGGCAAGTTATACTTCGAGAAAAATTTGTATCTCAGTCAGGCTCTGATATCAGGAAAAAGCTTCAAAAACTCATGCAGGTCCCAGGAACCTCACGATCTAATTACTAGTGCCAATACCACCTTTTATAATCGAAATGCGGAGCAAGAGGTGAGACCTCAAGAGAAGGATAAAAAGAATGAGGTAAGACATGCCCAAATATTAGCAGCCCTGTTGGGCCACCCTTCCAGGAAGGAGGAGACTGACCCACAGGGAAAGGAAACAAAGTACCACATTTGTCACCAAACTGGCCAGTAGGCCAAATAGTGCCCAAATTGTCACAGGATGCCCAGGGGACCCTGCTATAAATGCAGAAAGTATGGACACTGGATGACACTCTATCCTATGGGGCCCAGACCCCAGGAGGAGAGTCCCAACCTGAAGCTGAAGATGGCAGCCCTCTTGGACTGAGGTGGCCCACTCCAGTCAGCCCCAAGACAGACCATCACTGTCACTGGACTGGAACTCAGGGTTCAACTAGACATGGCAAGTAGGCCAGTAAATCTTCTGGATATGGGGGCTGCCTACTTTGTATTAACCTCCTTCTCTGGACGCCTTTCCTCCCAAACCTGCATAGTAACAGGTATAATGGGAAAGCTAGCCAAGCAGGGATTCACTGAGCCCATTAGATGTCTATGGGATGATTTATATTTCACTCACTCATTTTTAGTAATAGCTTAATCCCCTGCCACCCTACTGGGCCATGATATACTTGCTAAATTAGGAACCTGTGTAATTCTAGGAACAACTTCTCATTCAAATGCATCCCTGTAAATGACTTGCTCTATAATGCAGGATTCCCCGGTCATCCTAGGAAAGTGAGAAGCAAACAATGACCCGAACATATGGGACATAGGAGTTCCTGGATTAGCTAAATCAGCCACACTGGTGGTAATACAGAGTTCCCTCTCTATTTCCTTGATAGAAAGAAAGCTTGTTCAGGACTCCAGCCACTTATTACAAAATATATACATCATGGGTTCCTAATTCCTATAAAGTCTCCATGTAGCACTCCAATTCTCCCAATAAATAAAAAAGATGGAACATACCGACTGGATCAGGATCTCCATATTATCAATGAAGTAGTAATTCCCCTACACCCAGTGGTGCCTAATCCACATACCATACTTGGAATTATCGCCAAAACCAGCCAATGGTACAGTGTAATAAACCTTAAAGATGCATTCTTTTGCAATCCTTTAGCCCCCCGAACCAATTCTTATTTGCCTTTGAATGGAACATGGAGACAGGCAGAAACTCCCAACTTACCTGGATGGGGTTGTCTCAAGAGTTCAGGGATTCTTCCTATTTATTCGGACAGGCCTTGGGGAAACACTTAGATGAATTCTCTCTGGAAGGGGGAACACTCCTCCAACACGTGGATGATCTCCTCATTTGCTCCCCATCCAGGGAAAAGTCAATAGAGCATACAACAGACCTCAATTTTCTGGCACAAAAAGGATACAAAGTCTCCTAAACTAAGGCCCAGTTAGTCCAGCAAAAAGTAATATATCTAGGCATTATACTCTCAAGGAGCAAAAGAGGTCTATCACTAGATGGAGTGAAAGTTGTAGTAGCTACCTGAACCCCAAACAAAGAAGCAGTTGAGAGCATTTTGGGGACTAAAATGCCCAATTATGGCCTAATTGCCAAACCTTTATATGAAAGCTTAAAAAGGGAAAAATGACCTTGACCTCTTAGAATGTGGAAACAAAGTCAAACAGTAGATCAACTCAAATCATTTTTGCTACAGGCCCCAGCCCTAGGCTTACCAAATCCTGAAAAGAATTTCAAATTATATGTTCATGAGAGGGAGGGGGATCATATTAGAAGTGCTAACACAAGAATTAGGGTCAGCCCTCTAACCAGTGGCCTACTTGTCCAAAACTCTGGATAACATTGCTGCCAGGTGGGCCCCTGCCTACGGGCAGTAGCGGCAATGGCCATCTTAGTTCAGGAAGCAACTAAATTTACACTGGGATGGCCAATCATCATCTGAACCAACCATAAAATCACAGATGTATTAGCTGCAAAGGGTCGTAACTAGCTTTCAGACAGCAGATTACTTCAATATCAGGTAATGCTGCTAGAAAACCCTGACCTCCAAATTCAACCTTGTGCAAGGCTTAACCCAGACACCTTGTTACCCAGTAGCAAAGAAGAGCAAGAGGACCCCCTACTTTGGCATTCATGTGTAGAACTATTATCCCACAGCTACTTCCCCGAGAAGACCTATCAAGTGTCCCATTAGAGAACCCACATGAGGAATGGTTCACTGAAGGGAGGAGCTTTATCCAAGAGGGTATAGGGAAGGAAGGATATGCAGTGGTTTCCCTGAAAAAAGTGATAAAAGCTGAGCCTTTACCAGCAGGAACCTCAGCCCAGCTAGCTGAATTTATTGCCCTTACTGAAGCCCTCAAAAATGGGGGAGGGCAAGAAACATAATAGTTTTACAGATTCCAAATATGGATATTTGGTACTCCATGCACATGCCCAGGATGAAAAATTAGAAATGATTCTAAATCTACAGATAGAAATCAAGAAGATTGATACTAAATTATCAGAAATAGATAACACATTGAAAGGGTAAAGGAGTAGAATTGATGCAAAGGAAGACAGAATTAATGAGACTGAAGACAAATACCTGAATACTTCCTTGGAAAGGTATCAATCAGAAAAAAAAATAAAAACAAAATGAAGAAAGCCTAAGGTTCATGTGGGATACCATCAAGAGGAATAACTTACGTGTCATCGGAATTTCAGAACAGGAAGAGAAAAACAAAACCACTGAGAAAATTGTCCCAGATTTGCTGGAGGAGAACTTCCCTGAAATGATGAAAGATGAGAATATATCCATCCAGGAAGTCCAACGAACCCCAAACAGGACAGACCCCCAAAAAAATCACCAAGACACATCTTCATCAAACTCATCAAAAGCAAAGACAAAGACAGAATCCTGAAAGCAGCACAGAAAAAACAGAAAGTTACCTACAAAGGACAGCCAGTAAGAATAAGCTCTGATTTCTCAGCAGAAACCATGCAAGTGAGAAGGCAATGGGATAGTATATATAAAACCCTGAAAAAGAAAAGTTTTCAACCAAGAATTATATGTCCACAAAATTGTCCCTCAAATGTGATGATGAAATTAGGACATTTCAAGATAAGCAGAAACTAAGGGAATTTGTTAAAACCAAACCAACCTTAGAAGACATGCTAGAGGGAGTCCTTTGAACAGAGAACCAAAAATAGCAAATACCAACCGACCATTAATACA
>NW_006922652.1:276807-278434 GCF_000298275.1 Orycteropus afer afer
CTGGAAAGCAGAGCATGTTCTTAAGCTCCAGGAATCCGTGAGAGCGCTGTCTCTTTAAATGTCCAAAATAATCAAGCTGCTTTTTAAACCTTCACAATGGCGGCGTCCTCCAGACCGGCAAAAGTGCACACAGTTCAGCCCACCTTTCTCTTCACCTTCTCTGTTTGTTGGTGAGGAAGTTAAGAGAGTTGCAAGACAGAATGGACTGTTGTATCTAAGGGAATCTGTTAAAACCAGACCAAACTTAGAAGACATGCTGGAGGGAGTCTAGCTGGCTGTCCTTTGTAGGTAACTTTCTGTTTTTTCTGTATCTGAGGGATAACACAGAAGATAATCCTGGACCCCTGAGCCTTGAAGGGAAGGATATACAAGTGGACTAAACCCCAATTAGCAGAAGAATTTGCGTGAAAATACCAAAAAAGGAGGCAGATGAAACTGGTCTGGCAGTGAGCCTGAGCGATCCTAATGGCACAGATAGCTTGGAGATTCCTGACTGGCAGCAGGACCTAAGAATTAACCTAAAAATCACCCTGATAGCCAGGGACTGCACGGAGGACTGTGCACGGTGGCTGGGGAACAAACGGAGAAGGTGAAGAGAAAGGTGGGCTGAACTGTGTGCACTTTTGCCGGTCTGGAGGACGCCGCCATTGTGAAGGTTTAAAAAGCAGCTTGATTATTTTGGATATTTAAAGAGACAGCGCTCTCACGGATATTCCTGGGGCTTAAGAACACGTTCTGCTTTCCAACAACCCCAAGGACACTAGGGACCTGCAAGACTGACAAGGTACAACATTCCTCTTGTTAATCTTGGTGAACAGAGGTGCGGCCATCCTCCACTCCCACCTACCTTCTGGGCCCACAGGAATTCCATCACAGTCTGTGTGCTCAGATGGAGCCTTGGATGCCCTGCCCTGTCCTCCACTGATTTTTTTTTTCTCTTTTTTCTTTTTTGCTTTCTTTTTTCTGGTGATTAGTTTGCTTGTATTTGTCTATTTTAAAACAACTATTATTAATACTTTTGTCCTTTTTATTACTATTCTTAATCTTCCCCTCCCAGGTCCTAGTTTTCAGCATTATTTCTTTTCCCTGTCCCTGGTTGAAATTTTTATTTTATTTTTAAAATTTAAGGTGTTTTTTTTCTGTTTTCTTGTGGTTAAACCTGTTCCTTGATTTTCTTTTTGCATTTTTCCCATAGGTTTTTCACTTATTATTCTCCTTCTCTTCTTTTTTTCTTAGTGTCCTATCCCCAGATATTGCAGGTTTTCTTGTTTTTCTTCCCCCCCCCTTTTTCCTTTTTGTGGTTATTGTGGCTGTATGATTACATTGTGTGTTTTTCATCCATGGGCTTTTAGTTTTTTGATGGTTATTCAATTGTAATTTGTGTCTAACTAACTGGGAGACAACAACAGTCCTCCCCATAAGACACAACTACACCCACACCTCCTGCAACTTCACTTATTGAGCAAGAGCCACTACCTCCTTCTCCACCAACAGGCCAATGATAAAAAACCACCAAGAGCCTGAATCACCCTTGGCTGCTTTTCACAAACAGTTAACAGAGACCTAAATACAATAATGCCATGATGCCTCGGAAACAACAGACCATCACAGTCCACATAAAGAAGCA
>NW_006922652.1:279379-279896 GCF_000298275.1 Orycteropus afer afer
AACCAAAAATAGCAAATCACAACTGACCATTAATACACAAGATGACATAACCCAGAAACCACAGCTATGGACATATCCAAAGTAAAATGAGCTTACAAGATGCTAAATAGGGAACCTGAGACATCAATTGGCAAGTGAGGACAACTACAAACAAAAAGAGGGAAAAGACTGTGTAATTACAGAACTTCTAAATGGTGAGAGTGCAAGATAAAATGGACTGTTCTAAACTTGGGGATAAAATTATAAATCATAGGGCAACCTCAAAGAAAAATTATAAACCGTCATGTCACAACAAAAAAGAGGACAAGCAGCAAATACTAAAACAACAGCAACAAAGGAAATGATAACACGAATCATAAACATAATGAGCTCAGCACAGAAAAAAATATGGAACAAAGAAACCAGGGACACCATGACTATGTAACGCTAAAGAATAATGTAGAATCTGCAAAACATCGCATAACATGGATGAACTTGGAGGACATTCTGCTGAGTGAAATAAGTCAATCACAAAAGG
>NW_006922652.1:281296-286175 GCF_000298275.1 Orycteropus afer afer
AAAAAAAAAAAAAAAAAACTCTAGCCCTCTTGCAGGAAAAGCTAGATGCACTGGTGGGGGTGGCCTTTCAAAACAGAAAAGCCCTAGACTTAATAACAGCTGCTGAGGGAGGGGGGGCCTGCTTATCTCTCCAAGAACAATGTTGCTTCTACATCAACAAGTCAGGGCAAGTGCAGGGAAATATAAACAACATTCTAGAATCAGCCACTAGGATAAAAAATAACTCCTCCCTCGGAATTCCTTCTTGGTTAATGCTCCTCTCTCTAGTGGTCCCCATAGTGATTTTTTTTTTATTACCTTATCCCTAGGACAGATACTACTAAATCTTCTTACCTGATTTTTCTCTGCCAAAATAGAAGCTATAAAACTACAAACGATCCTCTCTGCAGGATATCCTGTGCCTGAATGACTATCACTCTCTGGAAACAGCTCAAACACCACCTAACTAGGACCCCTCAATGGCCCACCACCTAAAATAGAGAGCAAGGAGTGGAACCAATGGCCCATAACAGTGTTCAAACGTCAGCAGGAAGTAGCAAGATCAATGTCCTATTGCCCAATGAATTGGGTCCTAACTCCTCGAGTGGAGAGTGTTAGTTAGGTAAGTAGGTAGGTAATAAGAGCAGTTGTAATGTAAACAGCCACAGGAAGAAGAGGTGCAGAGCAAACAGTCCTAACCAATTGTAGCCCTAACCAGTTGCAGCAAGAGAAACAAACCATGGGTTAAACCACCAGCCAGATGGGGAATTCCAATCCGCAAGGCATGCACACTAGAGAAAAAGTGTGTCCTTTATTGACCTTAAAATCCATTGTAATATCATTATAATGAATCAGCATTGTGGTTACTGGTCAACAGTGAGTTTGGTTTTTGGTTTTTTACTGGTCGACACCAAATAGAACAAGCAGGATTCTGCGGGAAAAAACATGGGCAGTAACCCAAGAGTGACCTAGTCCCTAAGTGTCAATCAAACTAAACTTACCACCCCAAATGGAGGAGTAAAGGGAGTGCCCACAACAGTACCAGGAAGCAAAACAGAATAAGAGGAGAGATGTTAATGTCCCCCTGCCTGGCTCCCTACCGCTTGTAGTGGATGCCCATTCTTGTCTATGAGAACGTATCAATAAACTTTGCTTTGCTTACTGCTTAACTTTAGTTTTTTGCATGAATTCTTTTGTGGAGGAAAAAAAGGACTGATGATTAAAACTGCCGAGGTTAACAAATACCTATGAAACTCTTAGGCACGTGTGGCTTAAACAATACATGGTCCAAACCCTGTGGTGCTTCCCTATCAGGATTTTCCTAAGCTCAAGAATCCTAAACTTTGAACTCCACATTTTCTCTGAAATTGGAAAATACCATATCCGGGGACAATGCAGAATTCTCTTATCGAACTCCTGTTAGATACATAGATAAACCCTGGGGCTCTGCCAATTGTTTGTACCTATCTGCTTGGCATAGTCTCATTAAGAACAATTTAGAAAACTAAATGGCCACTTTAGAGTATGTAGTAAAATAAAAAGCTCTAGTGGGGGCTCTGGGAGCTCTGGTAGCATAGTGGCTATGGCACTTGGCTGCTAACCAGAAGGCTGGCGGTTCAAATCCACTAGCCACTCCTCGGAAGGAAGATGGGGCAATCTACTTCCGTAGTGATACTGCCTCGGAAACCCAAGGAGGGGTCGCTATGAGTCAGGTCCGACTCGATGGCAAACAACAACAACAACAGTGGGGGCTCTGGTACTGTAGTGCCTAAGGCATTTGACTTGCTAACCAGAAGGCTGGCAGTTCAAACCCACCAGCCACTCCTCGGAAGGAAGGTTGGGCAATCTACTTCTGTAGTGATACCACTTCGGAAACCCAAGGAGGCTTCGCTATGAGTTGGATCCGACTCCACCACAGTGAATGAGTGAGTTAGTTAGTGGTGCAATGGTTAAAACATCTGGCTGCTAACCAAAAAGGTTGGTGGTTCAAACCCATCAGGTGCTTCGTAGGAGAAAGATGAGGCAGTCTGCTTATGCAAAGATTTACAACTTTGGAAACCCTAAGAGGCAGTTCTACTCTGTCCTATAGGGTCAATATGAGTCAGAATCAACTAAATGGCAGTAGGTGGGTTAAGCAGTAAATTAGAATCTCAGAGGATCAGCGCCCTACTGGGAAATTTATTTGACCCCTGGAAACTAAAATTGCAAGCTAATTCTTAAAATCCTTGCACAATGAGCCTAAACATTCCCCCTGCTGGGATGGTGGTTTGGGGTTCATACTTTAAACTTAGTATACTAGAACTAATTTAGAATTTCAGTGGTCACTTTGAGAAAATGTTTCTATTTGAGTCTTTTCTTTCCCCTGGGAAACTAATGTTTGTGCTGTCAAGTAAGGCTTAAGAATTTTGGTTCTGTTTGTTACAGTTGTAAACGTTTTGGTCTGCTTTTTTGCAGACATTTAGTCCAGGACTCTGTTCTGTTAACCTAGATTTTGTGCACATTGGTGAGGATTGCTACAAGGAATCATTATTTTTTAAATCTTTTGACTGGAACTCTGAGAAGCCAAACGCAAAGCTTCACTGTTGCTATCTGACTTTCTCCTGTGTGCAAAGTGGAGCCTTAACTCCATTTTTAAGTCTTGACATTGTAAAGGAATAGAATTAAAGTATAGTAACCTTGACAAAACTAAAGGACCAAGTAGGCTTAAGTTTTTACTTAATCTTTATAGGCCTAAGTTTCGGTTATAACTTAAATTTCAGTTTAATGTAACAGACCCAACTTACGGGAAATCACTGTAGTTAGAACCTCCGAGTTAAACCAATCAGATAAGCCGGAAACTGGAAAGTCCCAGAGAGGGACCCCTCCCTTGTCAAAAGCCTGGAAAGTCCCGAGCTTGCACCTATCAGTCGCCACCAAGTAACAGAACTTGTTCCCTGCACCAATCATTGATATTCAGCCCCACCTTGTGTAAATGCCCCTTAAAAATCCTATAAATATGTAAAACAAACGGAGCAAAGGGTCTTTTGCCCAAGTCGTTGCATCGGTGTAAGTGGAGACCCCAGCTCGAGCTTGGAAATAAACTTTTCCTTTGCTTTTGCATTGTTGAGTCAGTGTCACGTTCCTCGCGCCGACACTCCTTTCAAATTCGGGTCCAACAACATGAGTCTAGAAACCATGTTGAATTTTACAGCTGGATTTTTCTAACAGCAGCTCCTCTAACCTTGATGGTAATCTAATTTTGATGCTGACCATATACCCTAAAGGAGACATTCTTTTTCTCTGAGGTGCAGGATATCATAATCTATTACCACAGGGTCTTTCTACTATGGTCAAAGAGAGACAAGATGTGAAAGCTTATACCCAAAAGGTTTTGATGCACAGCATTACTGATAAATCTTTACAATCGACCCCCAGAAACACATAGTAGTTACCTGAGAATTCTATCCTGTCACCATCCTGTAACAAACTGAAGAGGGCTTCTGGCAAGATGGCGGACTAGGAAGAAAGACTGCACAGACCCTCTTCAACAAAGAAAAGGGAAACCAATTAACACAGACACAGAAGATAATCTTGGAACCCTGAGCCTTGAAGGGAAGGATATAGAAGTGGACTAAACCCCAACTAGCAGAAGAATTTGCACAAAAATACCAAAAAAGGAGACATACGGAGCTGTGGTCTGGCAGCGATCCTGATGGCACAGACAGCTTGGAGATTCCCCAATGCTGGTAGGACCTAAGAATTAACCTAAAAATTACCGTGCTACCCAGGGACTGCACACAGGACTGTGCACAGTGGCTGGGGAACCAACAGAGAAGGCAAAGAGAAAGGTGGGGTGAACTGTGGACTTTTGCCAGTCCAGAGAATGCCGCCATTTTGAAGGTTTTAAAAGTGGCTTGACTATTTTGGATACTTAAAGAGACAGCACTCTAACAGACTCCTGGGGCTTAAGAACACATTCTGCTTTCCAGCAACCCCAAGGACACTCGGGGCCTGCAAGACTGAAAAGGTATGACATTCTTCTTGTTACTCTTATACCCTACAGCTGCTTGGTGAACAGAGGTGTGGCCATCCCCACTCCCAACTACCTTCTGGGCCTACAGGAACTCCATCACAGTCTGAGTGCTCAGATGGAGCCTGGGTGCCCGCCCTGTCCTCCACTGATTTTTTTGTTGTTGTTGTTTTCTCTTTTTTTATTTTTATTTTTTTCTTGTTTGCTTTCTTTTTTCTGTTGATTAGTTTGATGTATTTGACTGTTTTAAAACAAATATTATTAATACTTTTGTCATTTTTATTATTATTCTTAATCTTCCCCTACCAGGTCCTAGTCTTAGCATTTTTTTTTTTTTCCAGCCAAGTTGAACTTTTTTTCCCCCCAAATTAAAAGTTTTTTTTTTCCATTTCCCCCTTTTTTCTTGTAATTAACCCCATTTCTTGTTTTTCTTTTTGCATTTTTACCATTTATTTCTTCATTTATAATTCGCCTTCCCTACTTTATTTTTCCTTAGTACCCTGTTGCCAGATATTGCAGGTTTTCTTGTTTTCACTTCTTTTTTTTCCCTTTCTTCTTTTTTTGGTTACTGTTCCTATGTGATTACATGGGGTGTTTTTCGTACATGGTCTTTTAGTTTTTTGATGGTTATTCAATTGTAGTATGTATCTAACTAAGTGGGAGACAACAAGAGTCCCCATAAGACACAACTACACCCACACCTCCTGCAACTTCACTTACTGAGCAAGAGCCATTTCCTCCTTCTCCACCAATGGGCCAATGATAAAAAACCACCAAGAAGAGCCTGAATCACCCCTGCTTGCTCTTCACAAACAGTTAAAAGACATAGAAATACAACACCACCACGATGCCTCGGAAACAACAGACCATCACAGTCCACACAAAGAAGCA
>NW_006922652.1:310690-315635 GCF_000298275.1 Orycteropus afer afer
ATATCCTTCCCTTCAAGGCTCAGGGGTCCAGGATTATCTTCTGTGTCTGTGTTAATTGGTTTCCCTTTTCTTTGTTGAAGAGGGTCTGTGCAGTTTTTCTGCCTAGTCCGCCATCTTGCCACTGAATGACTGTCTGCTTTTTTAATGGATGACATTCCTGATGTCATCCCACAATTCCTCCAGTTTTCAGTCACTGATGGTCACTGCATCACATCCATTCTTTAGATGGTCTCTAAATTCAGGAAGGATATAATCAAGGTCATATATTAACTCTCATGGACTTGTTTTAATTGTCTTCAGATTCAACTTAAACTTGCATAGGAGCAGTTGCACAGCCAGCTTCTGGCCTTGTTTTGGCTGAAGATATTAAGGTTCTCCATCACCCCTTTCCACAGATGTAGTCAATCTGATTCCTGAGTACTCCATCTGGCAAAGTCCACGTGTACAGCTGCTGTTTATGTTGTTGAAAAAAGGTATTTGGAATGAATAAGTCATTGGTCTTGCAAAATTCTATGATGTGATCTCCAGCAGTATTTCACCAAGGCTGTATTTTCCAACTACTGATGATTCTTTTTCATTTCCAACTTTCACATTCCAATCACCACTGATACTCAACAAATCTCGGTTGCATTTTTGGTCAATTTCAGACTGCAGAAGTTGGTAAAAATCTTCAATTTCCTCATCTTTGGCATTGGTGGTTGGTGTATAAATTTGAATAATAGTGGTATTAACTAGCTGTCCTTATAAGCATATAGATAATACGCTATCATTGAAAACATTTTACTTCAGGATAGATCTTGAAACACTCTTTGTGATGATGAATGCCATACCATTCCTCTTCAATTCATTGTTCCCAGAACAGTAGATCATATGGTTGTCTGATTCAAAATGGCCCAAACCAGTCCATTTCAGCTCACTAATGCCTAGGATATTGATCTTTATGTGTTCCATTTCATTTCACAATTTCCAGTTTTCCTAGATTGACCTTTTCTACACTCCATGTTCTGATTATGAATGGATGTCTGCAGCTGTTTCTTCTCAAAAATTTTGAGTCATGCCCCATCATCAAGTGAGGTCCTGAAAGCTTGACTCCATCCACATCATTAAGGTCAGCTCTACTGAAGAGGCAGCACTTCCCCAGTTGTATTTAGAGTGCCTCCCAACCTGAGGGACTCATATTCTGGCACTATATTGGAAAATGTTTCAGGGCTATTCATCAAGTATTCCAGTAATATATGAGACAGTGTTTCACTGCTATTCATAAGGTTTTCACTGGCCAATTATTTGGGAAGTGAATGGTCCCTTCCTTTTCCAAATCTTTCTTAGTCTGGAAGCTCTGCTGAAATCTGTCCACCATGGGTGATCCTGCTGGTATTTGATCAGCCTCATGGCAACATGCAAGCCACCATAGTATGACAAACTGACAGATGAGTGGTGTAGCCAAACAATACACATGTGTATAAGGTGAACATTTACACCAGGTAGGTACACTTCTTAGGCCAATTATCCATGGGAGAATAGAAGGGCATTATTTGCACAGAGAGGTAGCTTAGAAGGCACAAATGCATAGGAAGGAAGGACACAGGGAAAAGGTAACCACAGGGAGGGCATGGGAAGAATGCTGTTACATTATGAGGAGTGCAATCACTGTCTAGAAAGAAAATGTGTATGAACTGCTGTACAGAAAATGAATTTTCTCTGTAAACTTTTATCCAAATTAAAAAAAAAAAAAAAAAAACACGACTTCTATTAAGATCATAGAATAGGCAGACAAACTACAGAGATCCTCCTCAACAAAGAAAAGAGAAAACAATTGACAGAGATACAGAAGATAATCAGGGATCCCTGAGCTTTGAAAGGAAGTATATAGAAGTGGATTAGGCACCAACTAGTGGAAAAACCTGAATGAAAACAGTGAGTATGGAGATGGACAGAGCTGTGGAATGCCATCAACTCTGATGGCGCCAAAAGCCTGAATATTTCCAAGTGGTGTTGGGACCTGAGACTTGACCTAAAGATCAGCCCTGGTCACCAAGGGCTGCAGGGACAACTGCGTTGGTGGCCTATGACTAGGAAGGGAAACAGCAAAGAGGGAGACAACCTGAGTGGAGATTTTGGGTTGTCCAGAGGGTGCAACTATTTTGATTGTTTACAAGTGGTGGCCATTTTGGATATTTAAAGTGACTGAAGGCACAGCCATTTTGAATGTTTCCAAGAGGTGGCCATTTTGGATATTTAAAATGACAGCATTCTCATTCAGATTCCAGGGACCTAAGAACAGCCTCCACTTGCCAAGGATGGCAGGGACATACAAGAGGCTGACAACAGGAAAGGAGATAGGTGGTGAGTGTATAAGTGCTGCTAAATAGTGAAGAGAGGAGCACAGTACCCTCCTTACTTAGATAACATCCGAACAAAAGAAAGAAAATTAAAATCTTGGGTAAATCACTCCAACATAGAATCACCGATTAAACATAAACACAAAAATACCACAACGTTTGAGAAACAACAGAGCATTAGAGTCAACAAAAGGAAGCAAGATAAAGCAGGAAAAACAAGGGACCAGGATACAGACTCGGAACACATCCATGAGGAAGAAGCAGCACTGGAACTCCCTAATAAGGAATTCAAAAGAATTATATTTAGGTACCTTCAAGGCATTGTGAGAGAAATCAAGGAAAACACTAACAAAATTGGAGAAAACCCTAGAAAAACTTTGAAAGACAATGCAAGAACAAAATGACAAAATAAATGAAAAATTAGAAATGATACAAAATATACACATAGAAATTGAGAAGAAAAATACTAAAGTTTCAGAAACAGATAACACATTGAACAGGCAAAGGAGTAGAACTGAGTCAATGGAAGCCAGAATTAGTGAGACTGAAGACAAATACCTCAATACTTCTTTGGAAAGGGATCAAGCAGGAAAAAGATGAAAACAAAATGAAGACAGCCTAAAGTTCATGTGGGATCCATCAAAAGTAATAACCTACATGTAATCAGAATTCCAGAACAGGAATAGACAAAACCACAGAGGAAATTGTTGAAGATTTGTTGGAAGAGAATTTCTCTGGGATGATGAAAGATGAGAATATATCTTGCAAGAAGTCCAATGAACCCCAAACAGGATAGACCCCAAAAGAAAATAACCAAGACAAATCATCATCAAACTCACCAAAACCAAATACAAAGAAAGAATCCTGAAACCAGCATGGGACAAATGAAAAGTTACTACAAGGGGCAACCAATTAAGGCTAAGGTCGGATTTCTTGGAAGAAACCACACAGGCTTCTGAGAAGACAATGGGAGGGATATAAAACCTTGAAAGAAGAAAATTTCCAATCATGATTTACTTTCCCAGCAAAACTGTCTCTGAAATACAATGGTGAAGTTAAGAGATTTCCAGATAAGCAGACATTGAAGGAATTTGTTAAAACTAGACCAACCTTACAAGAGATGCTAAAGGGAGTCTTTTGGACAAGAGAACTAACAACAGCAAACAATAACTGACCATTAACACATATGATGACATAATCCAGAAATCAAACCCAGTTATGGACATATCCAAAGTAAATAAGCCTACAAGATTGTAAGCAGGGAACTAGGGACATCAATTGACAAATGAGGACAATTACAAACCAAAAACAGGGAAAAAATTGTGTAGTTACAGAACTTTTAGATGGTAGGGAAGTCAGTACAACTGCAAGATAGAACAGACTGTTCTAAACTTAAGGGAAAAATTATAAATCACAGAGTAGCCTCAAAGAAAAATGATAAACCTTCACATCAAAATAAAAAAGAGGACAAGCACAAACATTTAGCAAATACTAAAACAATAGCAATGAAGGAAGTGATAACACAATTCATACACAAAACTAGCTCAGCATAGAAAATTGTATGGAACACAGAAATCAGCAACACCACAAAAAAGCACATAACAAAATGACAGCAACAAATTCATACTTGTCAATAATTGCACTGCATGTCCATGGTTTAATGTACCACTCAAGAGATGGAGAGTGTTAGACTAGATGTTGTTGTTGTTGTTATGTGCCGTTGAGTCGGACCCAACTCATAGCGACCTTTCCTTGGGTTTCCGAGGTGATATCACTACAAAAGCAGATTGCCCAACCTTCCTTCTGAGGAGTGGCTGGTGGGTCTGAGCTGCCAGCCTTCTGGTTAGCAGTCAAGTGCTTTAGGCACTACGTGCAGACTGGATAAGAAAACAAAATATATCAATATGCTGTCTACAAGAGACGCATCTTAGAGAGAAAGACAAAAATAGACTAAAAATCAAACGTTGGAAAAAGATGTATCAAGCAAATGGCAACCAAAAAATAGCAGGAGTAGCAATATTAATTTCTGATAAAATTGACTTTAAGACAAAAACCACAAGAAACAAGGAAGGACATTATATAATGATTAAAGGATCAATTGAACAAGAGGACATAACAATAATAACTCTCTATGCACCCAATGAAAAAGCCCCAAAATACATAAACCAAATTCCAACATAATTGAAAAGATAAATAGATGACTCCACAGTAAAAGACTTTAATATACCACTTTTAATCATAGATAGAACAACTGGAAAGAAACTCAACAAAAACACAAGAGAATTAAACAATACAATCCACCAACTTGACCTTATAGACATTTAAGAACACTTCACCCAACAATACACAACATACATTCTTTTTCAGTGCACATGGAACATTCTCCATGATAGACCATATGTTAGGCCACAAAGCAAGGCTTAATAAATTTAAAAGCACTGAAATACTGCAAAGTATCTTCTCAGATCACAATGCTATAAAATTAGAAATCAACAATAGGAAGATCAATGGAAAAAGAGTAAACACATGGAAACTGAATAACACCCTCCTTGAAAACAACTGGGTAACAGAAGAAATGAAAATGAAATAAAAATATTATTTTAATC
>NW_006922652.1:315735-322051 GCF_000298275.1 Orycteropus afer afer
AGCTCACAGGACTAGTGGCTCACGTGAATCTCAGCCTCTTCTAGCCTGAGACCAGAAGAACAATGGTACCCAGCTACCACTACCTATCATTCTGACCAAGGACACAATAGTAGGTCCTGGTTAGAATGGGAGACATATGTAGAACAAAATTCAAATCCATTTATTTTAAAAAAAAAAAAAAAAAAGAAGCAGCTTACAATCACCAGAAGAAAAGAAATAATAAAGATTTGAGCAGAAATCAATGAAACAGAAAACAGACAACAGAAAAAATCAACAAGACTAGAAGTTGGTTCTTTGAAAAGATTAATAAAACTGACAAACCACTGGCAAATTTAACAGAGGAAAAGAAGGAGAGAATACAAATAACATGGATAAGAAATGAATTGGGTGACACCACAACAGAACCAACAGAAATTAAAAGGGTAATATCAGGATACTATGAAGAACTATACTCCAACAAATTTGAAAAGCCAGAAGAAATGGACAGATTTCTAGAAACATACTACTTACCTAAACTAATAGAGGCTGAGGTGGAAAATTTAAACAGACCCATAACAAAAAAAAGAAATTGAATAGGTCATAAAAAAATTACCAACAAGAAAGAGACGAGGCCCAGATGGTTTCACTGGCAAATTCTACTGAACGTTCAGAGAAGAACTGATACCAATCCTACTCAAACTATTCCAGACTACAGAAAAAGATGGAATCTTCCCAAATTCATTGTATGAAGGAAGCATGATCTTGATACCAAAACCAGGCAAGGACATCACTAAAAAGAAAAAGAAATACAGACCAATATCCCTCATAAATATCTTTAACAAAATACAAGCCAATAGGCTCCAACAACATATCAAAAAATAACACAAGTGGGGTTCACACCAGGTATGCAAGGATGGTTCAACATTAGAAAAACAATCAATGTCATCCATCACATAAATTAAATAAAGGAAAAGAACCACATGATCATATCAATTGATGCAGAAAAGGCATTTGATAAAATCCAATACCTTTCCTGATGAAAACTCTCAGCAAAATAGGAATAGGGGGGAAAGTCCGCAACATAGTAAACGGCATGTATGCAAAACCAAAAGCCAACATTATTCTCAATGGAGAGAGACTGAAACCATTCCCCTTGCCAACAGGAACCAGACAAGGATGCCCTCTATCACCATTTCTATTCAACATTGTATTGGAAGTCCTAGCCAGAGTAATAAGGCAAGAAAGGGAAACAAAGGCATCCAAATTGGTAAGGAACAAGTCAAACCATCCCTATTTGCTGATGATATTATCCTATATATAGAAAACCCAAGAAACTCAGTGAAAAAAAAAAAAAAAAAAAAAAAACTACTGGAACTAATTGAGAGATTTAGCATAGTTGCAGGATAAAAGATCAACATCCAAAAATCAGTTGGATTCCTCTACACCAGCAAAGGGATTGCTGAAAAAGAAATAAGGAAATCAATACCAATCACAGTGTTGTTGTTGTTGTTATGTGCTGTCGAGTCAGACCTGACTCATAGTGACCCATTTATAGTAGCTACCAAAAAAAAAAATAAAATATTTGGGAATAAGCCTCACTAGGGGCACAAATGACCTATACAAAGAAAACTACATATCACTACTTCAAGAAACCATAAGACAGCTATATAAATGGAAGAACATACCATGCTTGTGGATAGGAAGATTGAACATTGTGAAAATGTTAATACTATCCAAAGCAATCTATACATTCAATGCAATCCCAATCCAGATCCCATCAGCATTCTTTAAGGATATGGAAAAAAAAAATCGCTAATTTTATATGGAAAGGAAAGAGACCTCAAATAAGCAAAGCGCTATTGAAGAAGAAGAACAAAGTAGGAGATCTCACACTCCCAGATCTCAAAACCTACTATACAGCCACAGTAGTCAAAAGAGCCTAGTACTGGTACAACAATCAACACACAGACCAGTGGAACAGAATTGAGAACACAGAAATAGATCCATCAACCTATGGTCAGATGATTTTTGACAAAGGGCTAAATAAAATCCATTAAATGGGGAAGAGAATGTTTGTTTAATAAATGGTGCTGGCAAAACTGGATATCTATTTGCAGAGAAATGAAACAAGATTCACACCTCACACCATAAACAAAAATGAACTCCAGATGGATCAAAGACTTAAATGCGAAACCTAAAGCTATACAGTTCCTCAAGGAAAAAACGGGAAAATTTAGGGGCCCTAATTTATGGCATAGGAGCTCTAGTAGCATAGTGGTTAAAGCACTGGACTGCTAACCAGAAGGCTGGCAGTTGAAACCCACCAGCCAGTCCTTGGAAGGAAGGCTGGGCAATCTATTTCCGCAGTGATACTGCCTTGGAAACCTAAGGACGGGTTGCTATGAGTTGGGTCCGACTCGATGGCAAATAACAACAACAACAATTTATGGCATAAATAGACTGTTAAGCATAACCCAAAATGCACAAACAGCAGATGATAAACTAGATGAATGGGACCTTCTAAAAATTAAATTTTTATGTGCTTCAGAAGACTTCTCCAAAAGAGTAAAAAGAGAACTGATTAGGAAAAAATATTTGAAAACAACGTATCTGACAAGAGACTTATGTCAAATTTATAGAACACTCCAACACCTCAACAACAAAAAGATTAACGATCCAATTTAAAAATGGGCAGAAGACATGAGCAGACCACCAAAGAGAATATTCAGGCAGCCAGCAAATACATGAAGAAATGCTCACGAACATTAGCCATCAGAGAGATGCAGATCAAAACAATCAGATACCATCTCACCCCAGCACTAATGACAAAGTTCAATAAGGCAGAAAATAACAAATGCTGGCGAGCACGTGGAAAGATTGGGACTCTCATACACTGCTGGTGGACTGTCAAAAGGATACAACCACTGTGGAAAGCAGTATGGCAATTCCTTAAAAAGCTGGAATTGGAAATACCATTTGACCCAGCAATCCCATTATTAGGTATATATCGTAAAGAAGTGAGAGCCAGGACAAGAAGAAATATGCACACCCATGTTCACTGCAGCACCATTTACAATAGCAAAAAGATGGAAACAACCTACGTGCCCATCAACAGAAGACTGGATAACCAAACTATGGTACATACACACAATGGAATACTATGCAACACTAAAGAATAATGTAGAATCTGCAAAATGCTGCATAACGTGGATGAAATTGGAAGACATTATGCTGAGTGAAATAAGTCAATCACAGAAGGACAAATATAGTATTAGTTCAGTATTGTAAAGATCAAGGGAAGGTTTATATATGGAAAGAAACTTTCTTTGTTGGTTACTAGGGGTGGGAGGAGAGGGAAGGGAATACTGCATAAAGAAAAATGCATTGACCCATGTCACTTTAGTTTTGTGTATTTCACTATACATAAATTATATTTTAATAAAATGTATTTTTTAAAAAAAGATTTACAGGTTTAGAAACTCCATGGGGTAGTCATACTATGTCCCATAAGGTTGCTATGAGTAGGAATTGACCCAATGGCAGTGGGTTATTTGGATATCCTTATACCGGGACTGATGCCTTCCAACAATATGACCAAAGTATGAGAGGCGAAGTCTTGCCATCCTCACTTTTAAGGAGTATTCCTGCTGTACTTCAGCCAAGACAGATTTGTTTGTTCTTCTCATAGTCCATGCTATATTTAACATTCTTCACCAACACCCATAAT
This sequence comes from Orycteropus afer afer, assembly GCF_000298275.1. Taxonomy (NCBI): domain Eukaryota; kingdom Metazoa; phylum Chordata; class Mammalia; order Tubulidentata; family Orycteropodidae; genus Orycteropus; species Orycteropus afer. The sequence goes on from NW_006922652.1 coordinate 319,442, forward strand.
CCAAATGCATCAATTCTTTTTTGGTCTTCCTTATTCATTGTCTAGCTTCTGCATATATAATGAAAACACCATGGTTTGAGTTAGGTGCACCTCAGCCTTCTAAGTGACATCTTTGCTCTTTAACACTTTAAAGAGGTTTTTTTGCATCAGATTTGCCCAATGCAATTATGCTGTTTGACTTCTTGCCTGCTGCTTCCATAGGCATTGATTGTGGATCCAAGTAAAACTAAATCCTTGACAACTTCAATCTTTTCTCCATTTATCATGATATTGCTGACTGGTCCAGTGTGATGATTTTTATTTCCTTTATGCCGAGGTATAATCTACACTGAAGGCTGCAGTCTTTGATCTTCGTCATTAAGAGATTTTAGTCCTCTTCATTTTAAGCAAGCAGGGTTATTATCAGGCAGATATTGCAATTCTGATGCTGCAGTCTCCTTCATATAGTCCAGCTTCTCAGATTATTTGCTCAGCATGCAGAATGAGTAAGTATGGTGAAAGGATACACACAGGTCTGATGCATACCTTTCTTGCTTTTAAACCATGCAGTATCCCTTTGTTCTGTATGACCAACTGCCTCTCAGTCTATGTATAGTTTCCTCATGAGCACAATGAAATGTTATGGAATTACCATTCTTCACAATGTTATCAATAATTTTTTATAATCTATAGTTGAATGCCTCTGCAAAGTCAACAGAACACAGGTAAACATCTTTCTGATATCTCTGCTTTCAGCCAATTGTCACTGGATATAAACAATGATATCCCTTGTTCCATGTCCTGCTCTGAATTCAGCTTGAATTTCTGGCAGTTCCCTGTCTATGTACTCCTGCAACCATTTTTGAGTTATTTTCAGCAAAATTTTACTTGTGTGATATTAGTGACATTGTTCGATAGTTTTTGCATTCTGTTGGATCACCACTTTGTGAAATGGGCACAAATATGGATCTCTTGTAGTCAGTTGGCCAAGTGCCTGTCTCTCAAATTTCTTGGCATAGACGAATGAGGGCTTTCAGCATTGCATCCATTTGTTAAAACATATCAACTGGTATTCCATCAGTTCCTGGACCCTTGTTTTTCTCCACTGCAGTCAGTGCAGCCTGGACTCCTTCCTTTAATACCATTGGTTCTTGATCATATGCTATGAACACAAACCAAGTCTTTTTTGTACAGTGACTTTGTATTCCTTCCATTTTCTTTCTATGCTTCCTGCATCATTCAATATTTTGTCCACAGAATGTATCAATATTGCAACTCCAGGCTTGAATTTTTTTCTTTAGTGCTTTCAGCTTGAGAAATGCCAAGCATGTTCTTCCCTTTTGGCTTTCTAATTCTAGGTCTTGGCACATTTCAGTATTATACTTTACTTTGTCTTTTCAAGTCATCTTTGAAATCTTCTCATCTATTTGACTTGATCATTTCTTTCATTTGCTTTCGCTGTTCTATGTTTTATAGCAAGTTTCAGAGTCTCTTCTGACATCCATTTTAATCTATTTTTCTGACCTTACTAATGACTTTTTGCTTGATGATGTCCTTGATCATCCCACAACTTGTCTCGTGTTTGGTGATTGGTGTCCAATGCTCAAATTTATTCCTCAGAAGGTCTCTAAATCCAGGTGGTACATAATCAAGGTCATATTTTGGCTCTTTTGTTTTAATTTTCTTCACTTTCAACTTGGACTTGCATGTAAGTAATTGATGTGTGTTCCACAGTCAGCCTGCAGCCTACTTCTACCATTCTTCTCCACTGCCTCCTTCCACGGATGTAGTCAATTTGATTCTTGTGTATTCCATCTGGCATGGTCCATATGTATAATCTCCATTTATGTTGTTGGAAAAAAAGATATTTACAATGAATAAGTTGTTATTCTTGAAAAATTATATCATGCGATCTACCACATTGTTTCTATCACCACAGCTTTTTTCCCAAATACAATCCTTCTTCTTTGTTTCCAACTTTGGCATCCAATCACCAGTAATTATCAATGCATTTGATTGCCCATGTCATCAATTTTAGACTGCAGAAATTGGTAAAAATCTTCAATGTCTTCATGTTTGGCTTTGTGACTGGTACATAAATTTGAGTAACAGTTGTATTAACTGGATTTCCTTGTAGGATATTGTGATAGTCGGAGCTGTCTGTCAACTTGGCTGGACCACAATTCTGTGTGGTATAAGCTGTTGTGATGTGGTTATTCCCATGATAGGATCAGATGATTATGTCTTGAGTAGCCAATCTGTTGAAAGGGAGTTTCCCTAGAGGAGTGGCCTGCTTCAAGTATATCTATGGACATTCCGGAAAAAGAGCATTCTTTTGTGGATCGGGATTCTGTTGTGCTGCCTACAACTGTCCATGAGTGAACAATCCACCATTCAGCCTTGAGATCTTGGATTCGTCATTTGTTGGAGTCCACAGCCGGTGTACTACCTGCCAGCCTTGAGCTCCCCAGCCCTTGCAGCTGCAGGAGTTGGGAAAAGCGGTTATGGAAAGATGGCAGACTAGGCAGAAAGACTGCACAGATGCTCTTCAACAAAGAAAAGGGAAACCAATTAACACAGACACAGAAGATAATCTTGGACCCCTGAGCCTTGAAGTGGAGGATATAGAGT
>NW_006922652.1:322932-323387 GCF_000298275.1 Orycteropus afer afer
TAGTGCCTTATGCCCAGATATTGCAGGTTTTCTTGATTTTTCTTCTTCTTTTTCCCTTTTTTGGTTGCTATTCCTGTGTGATTACATCGTGTGTTTTTTGTCCATGTGCTTCTAGATTTTTTATGATTATTCAATTGTAATTTGTGTCTAACTAAGTGGGAGACAACAACAGTCACCATAAGACACAACGAACCCACACCTCTTGCAACTTCACTTACTGAGCAAGAGCAATTTCCTCCTTCTCCACCAACGATCCAATGACAAAAAACCACCAAGAAGAACCTGAATCAACCTTGGCTCTCTTCACAAACAGTTAACAGAGATCTAAATACAACAATGCCACGATGCCTCGGAAACAACAGACCATCACAGTCCACACAAAAATGCAGGATAAAGTGGTAGAAACAAGGGAGCAGGATACAGACCCAGAACACATCCCTGAGGAAGAAGCAGCA
>NW_006922652.1:323487-324087 GCF_000298275.1 Orycteropus afer afer
AAGAATTTTGGAAGAAAATACAAGAACAAAATGGCAAAATAAATGAAAAATTAGAAATGATTCTAAATCTACAGACAGAAATCCAGAAGATTAATACTAAATTCTCAGAAATAGATAACACATTAGAGGGCAAAGGAATAGAATTGATGTGATAGAAGACAGAATTAATGAGATTAAAGACAGATACCTGAATACTTCTTCGGAAAGGGAACAATCAGAAAAAAAATAAAAACAAAATGATGAAAGCCTAAGGTTCATGTGGCATACCATCAAATGAAATAATGTATGTGTCACAGGAATTCCAGAACAGGAAGAGAAAAACAAAACCACTGAGAAAATTGTCCCAGATTAGCTGGAGGAGAACTTTCCTGATATGATGAAAGAGGGGAACATATCCATTCAGGAAGTCCAATGAACCCTAAACAGGATAGACCCCAAAAGAAAATCACCATGACACATCATCATCAAACTCATCAAAACCAAAGACAAAGACAGAATCCTGAAAGCAGCTTGGGAAAAACAAAAAGATACCTACAAAGGACAGCCGGTAAGAATAAGCTCTGATTTCTCAGCGGAGACCATGCAAGCAAGAAGGCAATG
>NW_006922653.1:0-547 GCF_000298275.1 Orycteropus afer afer
CCATCTTACCAGAACTCTCTCTCATTGTTTTTATTTTTAAATGCTGGGTATAAGTCATGAATTGGTCATGGAATAAGCTCAGAGCATTTTAAAACATAACAATAAAATACAAACTATCAGAACAAATTGAATATAATGAAGCTAAGTATTTGTAGCACATTCTGATTTCATAAACAGGCACAACAATCATCTACCATCATGGAGAGGTGAAGTCTGTGTCCCTATTCTGAATCTGGGTAGCCTGTGACTACTTTGATCAATGGAATGCAGAGGTCATGACATTGTGTGGTTTCTGAAGCTGGTTACAAAAACAATGAAGTTTCCACCTTGTCCACCAGAACTCTCAAATTCTGAGCCTGAGTTGTCATGTTACAAGTATGACATGGGGCACTTGAAGCAACCATTATGTGGAAAGCCAAAATCACATGGAGAGATCAAACATTATGGCTCCAGTGGATAGTACTAGTCATTGAATCATCCAGCCCAGGCACAAGACCTGTGATTGGAGCCATCTTGACTCCAGATTATCTTATCAGCCAGCTGATTA
>NW_006922653.1:1970-3683 GCF_000298275.1 Orycteropus afer afer
ATAAACCTTTCCTTAACTTTTACAATAATGGACTAATACAATATTTGTCCTTTTGTGATTAACTTATTTTACTCAGCATAATGTCCTCCAAGTTTGTCCACGTTATGCAGTGTTTTGCAGATTCTACATTATTCTTTAGCATTGCATAGTATTCTATTATGTGTATGTACCGTAGTTTGGTTATCCATTCCTAAATTGATGGACACCTAGGTTGTTTCCATCTTTTGGCTATTGTAAGCAGTGCTGCGATGAACATGGGTGTGCATATATCTGTTCTTGTCATGGCTCTCACTTCTTTAGGGTATTTATCCAGTAATGGAATGGCTGGGTCAAATGGTATTTCTAATTCCAACTTTTGCAGGAATCACCATACTCCTTTCCACAATGGTTGTACCATTTTACAGTCCCACCAGCAGTGTATGAGAGTCCCAGTCTCTCCACAACCTCGCCAGCATTTGCTATTTTCTGTTTTGTTGAACTTTGCTACTAGTGCTGGAGCAAGATGGTACCTCATTGTTGTTTTGATTTGCATTTCTCTAATAGCTAATGATCATGAACATTTCTTCATATGTTTGTTGGCCACTTGAATATCCTCCTTAGTGAAATGTCTATTGATGTCGTCTGCCCATTTTTTAATTGGATTGTTTGTCTTTTTGTTATCAAGGAATTGGAGTATTCTATAAACTCTAGAGATAAGTCCCTTGTCAGATATTTTATTACCAAACATTTTTTCCCAATCTATAGGTTCCCTTTTGACTCTTTTGGAGAAGTCTTTGGAAGCACAAACAAATTTAATTTTTAGAAAGTCCCAATCATCTGATTTATCTTCTGCAGTTTGTGCATTTTGAGTTATGATTGATAGTCTATTTATGCCATATATTTGGGTCCTTAAATTTGCCCCTACATTTTCCTTGAGGAACTGTATAGTTTTAGGTTTCATATTTAAGTCTTTGGTCCATCTGGAGTTCGTTTTTGTGAATGGTGTGAGGTATAGGTCATGTTTCATTTTTCTGCAAATGGATCTCCAGTTTTATCAGCACCATTTATTAAACAAACATTCTCTTCCCCATTTAATGGATTTTGGGACTTTGACAAAGATCAGCTGACAATAGGTTGACGAATCTATTTCTGGGTCCTCAATTCTATTCCATTGGTCTATGAATCTGTCATTAAACCAATACCAGGAAGTTTTGACTACTGTGGCTCTATAGTAGGTTTTGAGATCTGACAACTTGAGACCTCCTACTTTGTTCTTCTTCTTCAATAGTGCTTTGCTTATCCAAGGTCTCTTTCCTTTCCATATAAAGTTAGTGATTGGTTTTTCCATATCCCTAAAGAATGTTGATGGGATCTGGATTGGGATTGCATTGAATGTATAGATTGCTTTGGGTAGAACTGACATTTTCACAATGTTCAATCTTCCTATGCACGAGTAGATTTATTTAGATTTCTTATGGTTTCTTGAAGTAGTTATAGTTTTCTTTGTAGAGGTCTTTTGTGTCCCTGGTAAGATTTATTCCCAAGTATTTTATTTTATTTTATTTTTTTGTAGTTATTGTAAACAGTATGATTTCCTTATTTCCTTTTCAGCAATCTCTTTGGTGGTGTGGAGGAATCCAACTGATGTTTGGATGTTGATCTTATATCCTGCCATGATGCTAAGTCTCTCAATTAGTTCCAGTAGGTTTTTGACTGAGTCTCTTGGGTTTTCTA
>NW_006922653.1:4698-5760 GCF_000298275.1 Orycteropus afer afer
ATTTTTTCTATAGTACTTCTATTTTCTGTTTCATTGATTTCTGTTCGAATCTTGATTATTTCCTGTCTTCTGATGACTGTAGACTTTTCTTGCTGTTCTTTCTCTAATTGTTGGGGGTGTTCATTTAAAGTGTTGATTTTGGCTCTTTCTTCTTTTTTGATGTGTGCATTTATTGGTATAAATTGGCCTCTGATCACTGTTTTTGCTGTGTCCCAAAGATTTGGTATGTTGTGTTTTCATTCTCGTTTGATTCAAGGAATTTTTGAATTTGAATTTTGATTTCTTCTCTTACCCAGTCTTTCTCAAGGAGGCTGCTGTTCAGTTTCCATGTGTTTACTTTTTTCCTGTTGATCTTCCTATTGTTGATTTCTAATTAGACAGCATTATGAACTGAGAAGACACTTTGCAGTATTTCAATGTTTTTAAATTTATTAAGGCTTGTTTTATGGCCTAACATATGGTCTATCATAGAAAAAGTTCCATGTGCACTGGAGAAGAATGTATGTTGTGCTGCTGTTGGGTGAAGTGCTCTATAGCTGTCTGTAAGGCCAAGTTTGTGGATTCTATTGTTTAGCTCTTCTGCATCTTTGTTGAGTTTCTTTCCAGTTGTTCTATCTTTTAAAGAAAGTGGTGTATTAAAGTCTGCCACTATGACTGTGGAGTCATGTATTTGTTTTTTCAACTCTTTTAAAATCTGATTTATATATTTTGGGGCTCTTTCATTGGGTCCATAAACACTTATTATGGTTATATCTTCATGTTCAATTGATTGATCTTTAATCCTTATATAATGTCCTTCTTTGTCTCATATGGTGGTTTTTGCCTTAAAGTCAATTTGATCAAAAATTAATATTGCCATTCCTGCTCTCTTACAGTTGCCATTTGATTGATATATCTTTTTCCAACCTTTGATTTTTAGTCTATTTTTGTCTTTATCTCTAAGGTGTGTCTCTTGTTGGCAGCATATTGATGGGTTGTGTTTTCCTAACCAATCTATAATTCTCCATCTCTTGAGTGGTGCATTTAATCCATTAACATTCAGGGTAATTATTGATAAGTTTG
>NW_006922653.1:8571-9112 GCF_000298275.1 Orycteropus afer afer
AGAAAAAAAGAAAAGAAAAAAATAAATAGAGAAAAAAAAAAGAAAAATCAGTGGAGTACAAGTCAGGGCACCCAGGCTCCGTCTGAGCATACAGTCTGTGATGGAATTCCTGTGGGCCCATATGGTAGGTGTTAGTGGGTGGTGGCCACATCTCTGTTCACCAAGCGGGTGTGGGGTATAAGAGTAACAACTTGAGTGTCATACCTTTTCATTCTTGCATGTCCCAAGTGTCCTTGGGGTTGCTGGAAAGCAAAATGTGTTCTTAAGCCCCAGAATCTGCAAGAGCACTGTCTCTTTAAATATCCAAAATACTCAAGCTGCTTTTTAAACCTTCAAAATGGCAGCATCTCTGGACCGGCACAAGTCCACAGTTCAGCCCACCTTTCTCTTCACCTTTTTCGTTTGTTCCCCAGCCACTGTGCACAGTCATCCGTACAGTCCCTGAATAGCAGGGTGATTTTTAGGTTAATTCTTAGGTCCTACCACCACTCGGGAATCTCCAAGCTGTCTGTGCCATCAGGATCGCTCAGGATCGCTGCCA
>NW_006922653.1:9267-12952 GCF_000298275.1 Orycteropus afer afer
GATATTCCATTGGTAGTTTTGTTGTTGTTGTTGTTTGTTTGCTTTTTATTGTGATTTGGGTAAAAGTTTGCAGATCAAATTCATTTTCCATACAGCAGTTCACAGACACTTTGTCTCATGTCATTGATTGCAATCTCATAAAATGCAACAGCTCTCCTCCCACTTCCTACCCATCACCACCTCTTTCTTGTGTCCTTCCCACACATGCTCTTCTATCCTCTGAGCTGTCTACCTGTTCATACACAGCCCTTCTATTCTCCCATGATCCAAGAAGTGTATCTAGCTAATGTAAATGTTTAGCTCATATGCCTGTCTTTTGTTTGGCTGGAAGCCACAGGGAGCTAGGGGCCATAGCCTCAAGGGGCTCTATCAGACTGGCAAACCTTTGGTAGTTGTTTTCAAGTCTCTACATTTTGGGGTAGTTTGTTATGTAATAGCAAGAACTGGGACACTATATTCATGGAACTTTTATTTCAGGATGCATACTGGATTACAAAATAGATGTATTCTTTACAGTATCTTGTGTGAAAAAGAAGATGTTTGAAAACTAGAGGTTTTGTTTTTGTTGTTGTTGTTAAGTGCTGTCGAGTCAGACATGACTCGCAGTGACCCCTCCTTAGCCTAACGCTACTGCTCAAGTGTTCAATTCATATTATCTGTCACTTTAATTACCTCGCATTAGTTTAAGGTTTGCCAAGTAGTTTTGTGGTGATTATTATTATTTACCCTTATAATAACCATATGCATGATTTTGGGCAAGTTACCTAAGTCTTCTGTACCTTCATCCTCACCTATACACTGGAGATAAGAGGATTTTTCTCATGAATTGATATGAAGTTTAAATGAATTAATATTTGTAAAGTGCTTAGAACTGTGCTTGAAATAGGCTAAGGCCTGCATAAGGAACTTCTAAAAAAAAATTCAAAGAGCACTTGAGAAATTGTCTTAGTTCTGTAGTGTTGCTATAACAGAAATACTGCAAGTGGATGGTTTTAACAAACATATATTCTTTCACAATTTAGGAGGCTAGAAGTCTGAATTCAGAGTGCTGGCTCTCAGAGAAGACTAGGCTAGAAGTCTGAGTTCAAAATGCTGATTCTAGAGGCTGGGTGGAGGCCCCTAAACCTGGAGCTTCAACTCTGTCTTCCAGGCTCACTGGAGCAAGCTGGATATTTCTTCTGACTCGTGCAGCTGCTGGATGCTGAGGCTGATGAACTCAAAATTGGAAGGTAAAATGAAACAGTCTCAATATTGGTAAGCAACTTGCAGTTCACTGATTCAAGTCCAATAGCTGGAGATGATGAATGAGCCAAATGCAAGATCCTTTCTGTATACACACATACATACTGGCAGCAGGTCACACCCCCAAAGGCAACTTCCCTTCAACTTATTAATTGCTCACAGCAGATTCAATCATGGAGGTGATTACACCACATCCAATCCCATCATGGCAAATAACTATATCATTGCTGCTAAGACACTCAAAATCATGGCCCAAACAAGATGACATATAACCTTAACTAATTGAGGAAAGGTTTATCCCCAGGCATAGATAAGGAAAGGAGTTCTGATGATGTAGTTGCACCCTCAGCTTTTAGTCAAAAGTTCAGTGGTTAGAACCCACCAGGTACTCTGCCAGTCAAAGTGTGACAGCCTACTTCTGTAAATGGCTCTGGTGGTGTAGTGTCTAAGGCATTTGACTACTAACCAGAAGGCTGGTGGCTCAAACCCACAAGCCACTCCTCAGAAGGAAGATTGGGCAATCTACCTCTGTAGTGATACTGCCTTTGAAACCCAAGGAGGGGTTGCTATGAGTCACATCTGACTTGATAGCAATGAGTTTGGTTTGGTTTTGAAGGGTCACAATGAGTCTGAATCAAGTGAATGGTAACTTTTTTTTTTTTTTTTTTTTAATGGATAAGAAAACTAATAGAGAGAAAATAGTAAGTGACTTGTCTGGGAAAAGAAGAAATTGTGCATAGATCTTGTGGATTTTAAGTGATGTTCTTTGCAGCATCTGGTAATCCTCAATCTCTTTACCCAATATTCCCATGATGAAGACATTTGATAGCTGTGACTCATAGTCTGAAAATTGCAAGTCCAGAGAGATGCTTCCACTCATTTGCACCTTTGCCTGTTGATAGTCTAGGTGTTCTGCTGTCCATGATTCAGTAAGCCTTTATACTGTGTAATTGGCCTAGCAGCATTTTGCCTAAGCAATCCCTCAGTAACCTGTATCCCAACAGCATGGTGTACCTCCAGAGCAGGACAAGGTTTATCTGAGTGGTGCTTCAGTGAGCAAGAGCACACTTCAATCCCTTCCATCTACATCAGTGCTGCAGGTTCTGCCAGAGGTCCTGTCCTAAGAGAGTTCTTCCCTCCAGCTGAAAGAAGTGTCCAAGTAAAATTAAGCAATGAGACTGGGTGCTGAGCTGAGGGAATAAGCTTACCGCTTCTTCAGGACTGCAAGTACCTGGGCATCTGGTCCAGGTTATTCTTGCACCTTCGGGCCTTGATGCTGAATGTAGCACTCACTTCAGAGCTGCAGGCCCCATTGTAAAATGAGGAATTAAAAAGAGCTAGGACTTAATGTCTGAGGACATGTTTGTTTCCCTCTGGCTGGGGTCAAAGTATATTCAGTCCAGTCATCAAACTTGGCACTCTAAATTGATCTGATGCTTATTTTTGGATACACACAGCAGCACCTACTCCCATTCCAGTATCTAGGGCACAGAGACAAAATGTCCCTGATATATTTACACAGCAAGAATTCTAGAAATGGAGCCAGTAAGTGAATTTCTGCAATATGTGTGTGTGGCCTCAATATGTGTGTGTGGCCTCCCTTTGAATATTTTGATTTCTGGAAACTGCAGATATTAGAGAGATGTAGAGATAAGAGAAGAGTAAAGCTAACCAACTCACACCAAAGAAAAGAGAAACAAATGACCAGGTGTGCCTAGGAAAGCTTGCCTGTGACCAGAGGTGAAACAGGCAAATCTTTGCATCATAGTGAGGCTCAGCCTCATAATCACTGTAATAAAGTGCATACCATATCAGGCCGCTGATTAACTGCCTTCTCTTTTATGGATATGAGTTTTAATTATCTTTTTTCTGCTGATCAAGATGTGTTAAGCTTCAGAGAGAATTGAGATTTCTGTGCTTTTGGAAGGAAGCCAAATAGTGTCTAAAAAAGATTTTAGCATAGAGAAAAGGAAAGTTTTCTAGTGTGAGTGTTGAATTCAGACATAATAGCATGTCAGACCAAAGGCTCCATGAAGACAGCAATCATGTCTTGGTGTTTGTTCATTTGCAAGAGACTAGCCTGCTTTCGGGAATCTGATGATTGGATGGGAGTATCTGGGGCTTATTTTTGTTTTCCTGAAAATATGTGAATGAGAGGTTTCCAATTTGTCTGCCTCTCTAGATAGCGAAAACTCCAGAAGATGACAGAGACTTCTAGTCTGCAAAGGGAGTAGGACCAGAAACAAAAGTAGTAGCATGCAGTCTATGGTCTGTTAACCCACCTGGAAACTGCATAGATTGACATCATGGTCACCAAGGGCCTTCTATTTTCCCCTTAGCTCCAGACATCACTTGAAAATTATGTATAAGAACATAACATCTGTGAACATTTATCTTATTTGAAAGCAACTATAGTAATCCTGAAAATAAAAAAAAAAAAAAA
>NW_006922653.1:14047-18613 GCF_000298275.1 Orycteropus afer afer
CAAAGCATCTTCTCAGACCACAATGCTATAAAATTAGAAATTAATAATAGGAAGAACAAGGAAAAAGCATCAAACATATGGAAGCTGAACAAACCATTGCTCAAAAACTACTGGGTAATAGAACAGATAAAAACTGAAATAAATAAAAAATTCCTAGAAACAAATGAGAATGAAGATACATCATACCAAAACCTATGGGACACAACCAAAGCAGTACTCAGAGGACAGTTTATAGCAATAAATGCATACATCAAAAAAGAGGAAAGAAACAAAATCAACACTGTAACTCATCATCTACTCCAATAACTATAAATAGAATGAGAAAAGAATCCTGCAGTATCTAGAAGCAAGGAAACAATAAAGATCAGAGCAGAAATAAATGAAACAGAAAACAAAACATAGAGAAAATCAACAAAACAAAAAGCTGGTTCTTCAAAAAGATTAATAAAATTGATAAACCATTGCCAGACCTAACAAAAGAAAGGAAAGAGAAGATCCAAATCACAAGAATTATAAACAAAAATGGTGTCATCACAACAGAACCAACTGGAATAAAAAAATATATTGAGAGAATAGTATGAAAAGCTGTACTCCAAAAGATTTGAGAGCCTAGAAGAGATGGACAAGTTTCTAAAATCAAAAGACCTACCTAAAATATCCCACTCAGAGATAGAAAACTTTAACAGACCTATAACAAAAGAAGAAATAGAACAGGTCATAAAAAAAAACTTCCCACAAAGAAAAGTACTGGCCCTGATGGCTTCACTGGAGAATTCTATCAATTATTCAGGGAAGAGTTGACACCTATGCCACTCAATTTATTCCAGAAATAGAAAAAGATGGAATACCCCCAAACTCATTTTATGAAGCAAGAATAACAATAATACCAAAACCAGGGAAAGACACCACCAGAAAAGAAAATTACAGACCAACATCCCTCATGAACATAGATGCAAAAACCTGTAACAAAATCCTAGTCAACAGAATCCAACAAAATATCAAAAAACTATTACACCTAGACCAAGTAAGATTCATACCAGGTTTACAAGGATGGTTCAACATCAGAAAATCAATCAATGTAATCCACCACATAAACAAAACAAAAGAAAACAACCATATGACTACATCAATCGATGCAGAAAAGGCATTTGATAAAATCCAACATACATTCCTGTTCAGAACTCTCAGCAAAATAGGGATAGAAGAGAAATTTCTCAACATAATAAAGGGTATATAAGAAAAGCCAATGGCCAACATCATCATTTATGGAGAAAGACTCAGGGCATTCCCCTTATGAATGGGAACCAGACAGGGATGACCTCTATCACCACTTCTATTTAACATTGTGTTGGAAGTCCTGGCCAAGGCAATAAGGCAAGAAAGAGAAATAAAAGCATACAACTTGGCAAAGAACAACTAAAACTATCTCAATCTGTGGATAATATGATCCTGTACATAGAAAACCCAAGGGACCAAATTTAAAAAAAAAAAAAAAAAAAGCTGGAACTAATAAAAAGGTTCAGCAAAGTGGTAGGCTACAAGGTCAACATAAAAATAAGTTGAATTCCTCTACACCAACAAGGAGTCCTCTGACAAAGAAATAAGGGAAACAATACCATTTACTATAGCTACTAAAAAGATAAAATATCTAGGAATAAACCTCACCAGAGACACAAAAACCTATACAAAGAAAACTATAAAACATCGCTACAGGAGACAACAAGGGCACTACATAAATAGAAGAACCTACTTTGTTCATGGATAGGTAGACTAAATATTGTGAAGACGTCAATTCTACCTAAAGCAATCTATACATTTAATTCAATCCTGATCCAGATTTCAACAAAATTTTTTAAGGACACAGAAACACTAATTACTAATTTTATATGCAGAGGGAAGAGATCTCAGAAAAGCATAGCACATCTCAAGGAGAAAAACAAAGTGGGAGGTCTCACACTACCAGATCTTAAGAACAGCCATGGTAGTCAAACAACATGGAAATGGTACAATGATAGACAGATAGATCAATGGAACAGAATCAAAAATCCAGATATAGACCCATCCATCTATGGACAAATGATCTTTGAAAATGGGGAAGAGACAACCTCTTTAACAAATGGTGCTGGCAAAACTGGATATCCACCTGTCAAAAACTGAAACAAGACCCATACCTCACATCATACACAAAAACAAACTCAAGCTGTATCAAAGACTTAAATGTAAAACTCCAAACTATAAAACTCATCAAAGTTAAAATAGGGGCAAATCTGGGAGCCCTAATCTACAGCATCAATAGACTATCAAACATAACCCAGAATGTGCAGGTGAAAGAAGAGAAGCTAGATGACTGAGACCTTTTAAAAATTAAATTATTATGTGCATCAAAAGACTTTGTCAAAAGGGTAAGAAGAGAGCCTACAGATTGGGAGAAAATAATTGCCTATGACATATCTGATAAAGGACTTATCTCCAAAATATATAGAAAACATCAACACTTCAACACCAAAAGGACAAATAACCCAATTCACAAATGGGTAAAAGACTTGAACAGACACTTCACCAAAGAAGATATACAGACAGCCAACAAACACATGCGAAATTGCTTGTGATCATTAGTCATTAGACAGATGTGAATCAAAACAATAATGAGATATCTCATCCCTGCATTAATAGCAAAGTTCAACAGGTCAGAAAATAACAAATACTGGTGAGGTTGCAGAGAGATTGGAACTCTTGTGCGCTACTCGTGGGATTGTAAAATGGTACAAGCATTGTGGCAAATGATATGGTGTTTCCTTAAAAAAAAATGAAAATACAAGTGCCATTTGACCCAGAAATTCTGTTACTAGGAATATATCCTAAAGAAGTGAGAGATAGCACACAAACAGACATGTACACCTATGTTCATTGCAACACAATTCACTATAGCAGAGAGATGGAAAAAACTTAAATGCCCATTAACAGATGAGTGGATAACCAAATTGTGGTACATGCACACAATGGAATAGTATGCTACGTTAAAGAACAACGAGGGATAAGTGAATCATCTCACAACATGGATGAACCTCAAGGACATTATGCTGAGTGAAATAAATTAGTTGCAGCGAAACAAGTACTGTATGAACCCATTACTGTAAAAAGACAATGAAGGGTTTGCTTGGGAAAGGGAATTCACTTAGTAGGTTACCAGAATGGGAAGGGAAGGGGATGGATTAATTATGGGGTAGTTGGGGCCTACATGCTGACGTGGGTAGGGGGAGGGATATAAAGGAAGGATCTGTGACCACCATGGTAACATTAGGAAATGCGAGGACACCAAATTGTGCATATAAGGGACAGATGACAGATGCTAATACCAACCAATATGTCCACAATACTGTATTGCCAAACACCAGGCTACAGATAAACACAGAAACACTTGAGATGATCAGATGGAGGTCAGTGAACAGAAGTATACAGAAGTATACTCTAGACCAAGGATAGTTTCAGCTGAGGCTAATCTTGCACAGATACCAGTGATACAAAATATCTACAGTCCTTACAGAAACAAAAGAAGACAGACACAGAGTAATCCCTTACTGACAACCAGACGCTATGGGAGAGAGATTCAATAGATCTACCATCTCAGGACCATAGAAATGGGGGACACCAGACTCAATTAGCACAGCAAAATACATAAAAGCTTTCAAGTGGCCATCTAAGATTCAGGTAATGGTTTCCTAGCATGAGAAGTGAAGAAGAACCCCCCCCCCAAAAAAAAAGGGCATTTGGAAGCAATCAGCTATAGGACACAATGGCCCTCGAGACCAGAAGAACTAGATGATGCCTGGCTATCAATCCCAACCACTCAGGAAAAGATGAAATCTGCAGATCCAAGAACTCATTAATGACCAGAATTACTGGTCAGATGAAATCTGGTGAGACCCCCAATACTATGGCCCTGGAAAACATTCTGCACCTGGAATAAAACTTACCCCCAGGGGCTGGCTCTCAGCCCAATAGTTAACAATATGTACACGCAGACAACTCAACCAAGGATGACACACCCACATACTCTATCGTAATACATGCCTTAGAACAATAGACCACGGGACACCGGAGGACCAACTGAGGAAATACAGGACAAACAGGAGTGCATAAATATGAGGAACACAGGAGGAGTGTTACAGGGTAGGGAGGAGAGGAGACTGGGATGGGGTTGGACATGGTAAATGGAGAATGAAACTAAATGTACACATAAAGTTGAATGTAAAACAAACTTTAAAAATAAATAAATAAATAAAAGACATCATACCAGAAACAGCAAGTCTTTATTACTTCCTGCTCACGATTTCTCTCCTTCCCTCATGTCTTCTTTCCTTTCTTTAACCTTCCATCTGCCTATTGCATTTTAGCTCAAATGGACTCCTTGCTGCTCTTCTTCAGTGATCATAATCCTTCCTGCATTCAGCTACTAACATAAATTTTATATTACAAAAATATGATTATATACATTTCTTGCTTAAAATCAGTTTCTTTCATATACATTCACCTAACTTAAAAAGTGCTCAGGCGGCTCCCTTGTTA
>NW_006922653.1:21379-22373 GCF_000298275.1 Orycteropus afer afer
GGCTGCGATGATGGGATCAAGTATAGCAGGGATTGTGGGGTTTGGCGCGGGATCGGGCAGTGTTTAGTTCTGCTGTGCATGGGGCGCTATGAGTCGGAAACGACTCGATGGCACTTAACAACAACAACAACAACAACTTAAAAAGTTCCACATGTTCAGGCATCTATTGCATCTCTGCCAACCTCATCAGGACTCCCAGCTCTTTCTGAATTCCAGCCACAGAGAAATTCTGGAAAACTCCCAACAATCTGTACTTAAGTCTCCATGCCATTGAATTCATAGCCTATTAACTACTTAAAATTCTTTAATGGCTTCCCTTTGTTCTTAAAATAAATGTCTAAGTTTTACTATGATCTACAGGCCACTGGAGAGCCCAGGCTGTGCTTCCCTTTCCAGTGTCATCTCATATTATGTTTCCCTCCTCCCTGTGCTCTAGACATTCTGGCTTTGTGAAAGACTATGCTCTGTTAAGCCATAGAGCCTTTAGCCATGATGTTCCTTCTATTTAGAATTCCTTCACTTAACCCAGTCAAATGCCCCTCTAACTCTACCTGAGCCTCATTTTTTCTTCTTAGAGATCAGTTTTCCCCTCCTCACTCAATTCTTTCACTGGGCCATAACCTCACATACTTCCGTTTTATAGTACTTATTACTTATAACAGTAAATTTATATTTATTTGTGTGTCCTCCACTTCTTCCAGTGCCAGTGGGCTCTGTAAGGGCAGTAATCTTGCCTTGATGTTGCTTTTTGGTTTTTATATAATATCCTGTCCTATTTATCCCCAATATCAGCACAACATCTGGCACATAGTAGCAGCTCAGTGAATAATTTTTTAATGATTTAATATAGTTTGATATCCCTTAAGAGTCTTATTATGCTTGAGACATTTTGTTTTTGGCATAAATGTCTGAAAAATCAACAAATGTATGAGCCATGATATCTCACTAGCTGCTGAAGTATACAGGCTTGTAGAACCTGGATTCTGTCTGCACC
>NW_006922653.1:27715-35316 GCF_000298275.1 Orycteropus afer afer
GGAAGTGGCTCTCACTCAGTAAGTGAAGTTGCAGGAGGTGTGGGTTTAGTTGTGTCTTATGGGGACTGTTGTCTCCCACTCAGTTAGACACAAATTACAATTGAATAACCATCAAAAAACTAAAAGCCCATGGACGAGAAACACCCCATGTAACAGGAACAGTAACCAAAAAAACAAAAGAGGGAAAAAAAGAAGAAAACCTGCAATATCTGGGAATAGGGCACTAAGGACAAAAAAAAAAAAAAAGTAGGGAAGGATAATAATACATGAAGAAAAAAATGGGAACAATGTAAAAGAAAAACAGAGAATGGGGTTAATCATGAGAAAACAGGGGGAAAAGAAAAAAACAAACCTTATATTTGGAAAAAAATAAAATTCAACCAGGCACAGGGAAAAGATAAAATGCTGAAAACTGGGACCTGGTAGGGGAAGATTAAGAATAATAATAAAAAGGATAAAAGTACTAATATTATTAGTTGTTTTAAAACAGACAAATACAAGCAAACTAATCACCAGAAAAAGAAAGCAAAAAAGAAAAAAAATAAAATTAAAAAAGAGAAAACAGAAAAAAAAAAAAAAAATGTTGGAGGACAGGGCAAGGCACCCAGGCTCTGTCTGAGCACACAAGCTGTGATGGAGTTCCTGTAGGCTCGGAAGGTAGGTGGGAGTGAGGATGGCCTCACCTCTGTTCACCAAGGGGGTGTAGGTTATAAGAGTAACAAGAAGAATGTCGTACCTTTTCAGTCTTTCAGGCCCCGAGTGTCCTAGTGGTTGCTGGAAAGCAGAACATGTTCTTAAGCCCCGGGAATCTGTGAGAGCACTGTCTCTTTAAATATCCAAAATACTCAAGCCACTTTTTAAACCTTCAAAATGGCAGTGTCCTCTGGACCAACAAAAGTCCACAGTTCAGCCCATCTTTCTCTTTACCTTCTCCGTTTGTTCCCCAGCCACCGTGCACAGTCCATTGTGCAGTCCCTGGTGAGCAGGGTGATTTTTAGGTTAATTCTTAGGTCCTACCAGCACTCGGGAATCTCCAAGCTGTTTGTGCCATCAGGATCATCCAGGATCGCTGCCAGACTGCAGCTCCGTATGTCTCCTTTTTTGGTATTTTCACACAAATTCTTCTACTAGTTGGGGTTTAGTCCACTTCTATATCCTTCCCTTCATGGCTCAGGGGTCCAAGATTATCTTGTGTGTCTTTGGCAATTGGTTTCCCTTTTCTTTGTTGAAGAGGGTCTGTGCAGTCTTTCTGCCTAGTCTGCCATCTTGCCAGAACCCCTCCTACTGATTTTTTATGTTGATATTTTACACTGCTACTTTGCTGAACAGTTCTATTAGTTCCAGTAGCTTTCTTGTTTAGTCTCTGAGATTTTCTACAAATAGGAATATATCACCTGCAAACAGAGATAGTTTTATTTGTTCATTACCAATTTGGATGCATTTTATTTCCCTTTCTGGTCTTATAGTTCTGGCTAGGACTACCAATACAATATTGAATAGGAATTGTGATAAAGGACTTCCTTGTCTGGTTCTTGTTTTCAGTCTCTCTCTGTTGAGAGCATTGTTGGCCATTGGTTTTGAGTATATGCCTTTAGTTATGTTGAGGAATTTCCTTTCTTTTACTATTTTGCTGAACATATTATTCAGGTATGAGTGTTGTTGTTGTTGTTAGATGCTATTGAATTGTTTCCAACTCATAGAGACCCTATGCACAACACAACAAAACATGGCACGTACCTGTGCCATTATTTTGCTTACCCAGTGCCACTTTGACAGGAATATACCACAAATGGGATGCTTGGACAAACAGGAGTTTATTCTCTTACAGTTTGGAGGCTTTAAGTCAGAATTCAAAGTGCCAGGTTGTAGGGGCTAGATGAAATCCCTCAACCTTGGGCTTCAGCTCTGCCTGCTGCTCCCGGACCACTGAACCTAGAGGCTTTTCTTCACTCAGACAGATGCTGGCTGCTGAGGCTGCCAAGCCCAAGGTTGACAAGTAAAAAGGCACAGTCCCAATGTTACCAAACCTCACGGTAGGCCATTAATTCAAGTCCATTGTAAGTCCCAAGGTCAGCAGAGTATGGCAAGCTGCCGAACAATGACACAGCTACATGCAGGGTTCAAACGTGCCATAAGCTAAAGACTATTCCTCAAGGGTTTTCCTTATGTACAGGAAGCAGACCACATCCCTAAACAGCTACCTCTGCTGCTCCCAGTAGATTCCACCATGGGGTTTATTACCATTCTCATCATCCAGCTGACCAGTCACTCAACCAGGCCCAGACAAGTTGACACACAAACTTCATACCGTAGAAGTCCTCACAATTGTTGCTATGCTTGTGTCCATTGTTGTAGCCACTGTGTCAACCCATCTCATTAAGGGTCTTCCTCTTTTTATTGACACTGTACTAAGCATGATATCCTTCTCTCGGGATTGGTCCCTCCTAAAAACATGACAAAAGTACAAGAGATGAAGGCTTGCCATCCATGCTTCTAAGGAGCATTCTGGCTGTACTGCTTCCAAGGGAGATTCATTCATTCTTCTTCAGTTCATGTTCAATATTCTTCATCAACACCATAATTCAAATGCATCAATTTTTCTTCAGTCTTCCTTATTCTTTGTCCAGCTTTGACATTCATATGAGGCTATTGAAAATACCATGAGTTGGGTCAGGTGCATTTTAGACTTCAATGTGAAATATTTGGTCTTTAAGAAGTTAAAGAGGTCTTATTCAATAGATTTGCCTGACATATTACATCATTTGATTTCTTGACTACTGCATCCAAGGGCATACATTGTGGATCCAAGTAAATTGAAATATTTGACAATGTATCTTTTGTCCATTCATCATAATTCTTCTTATTTGCCTAGTTGTGAGGATTTTTGTTTTCATTATGTTGATATATAATCCTAGTGAAAGCTGCAGTCATTGATCTTTATTAGCAAGTGCTTCGAGTCCTTTTCTCTTGCAGCAAGCAAAGTTGTTTCATCCGCTTGTCACAGGTTGTTAGTGTTCCTCAAATCCTGATGCCACACTCTTCTTCATATAGTCCAGGTTCTTGGATTATTTGTTCTTCATTCAGATAAAGTATGGTGAGGGATACCACCCTGAGACACACTTATTCTGATTTTAAACCATACAATATCCCCTTGATTTGTTTGAATGAATACCACTCAGTTCCTTTAGAGCACAATTAAATGTTCTGGATTGGATGTTGGATTTTGTCAAATGACTTTTATATATGAATTGAAATGATCATGTTGTTCTTTTGTTTTGTTTTATTTATGTAGTGAATTACATTGTTTTCCTAATGTTGAACCATTCTTGCATACATGGTATGAATTCTATTTGGTCATGATATATTATTTTTTGATGTGTTGTTAGATTCCATTTACCTATAATTTTCTTTCTTAATGTTGTCTCTACTTCATTTGGTCATCTCTACTTCATCCTGGTTATGCTTTCTTTAGAGAATGAATTCTGGAGTATTCCCTCTTTTTCTATGTTCTAGTGTTCTGGTACTATCCTATATATTTTAATTGGCTCTGTTATAACATCACCTATTTAATTTCTATTTGTGTTATTTACATCTTCTTCTTCTCCATTGTTGAATTTGCCAGTGGTGTGTCAGTTTTATCAATCGTTTCAAAGAACCAACTTCTAGTCTTGTAGATTCTTTCAATAGTCTTCCATTTATTTCTGCTCTAATCTTTATTATTTCCCTTCTTTTGGTACAAATGCAGGCTTTTTTTTTTTTTCTTTTCTTTATCTCTCACAGTTAGAAATGTTGGTTAAGGTGTTGATTTCAATTCTTTTTTGATGTTTGTGTTTATCACTATAAATTGTCTTTTGATCACTGCTTTTGTGCTTTTATTGTGTCTCAAAGAGTTTGGTATAATTATTTTCATTCGCATTAGATTTAAGGAAAGTTTTTAAGTTATTTTTTAAAAATTATTTCTTGTATTATCCAGAAGTTTTAAAGCAGGGTGCTATTCAGTTTCTACATATTTCATTTTTCCCCTTTGATTTTCCCCTTCTTAATTTCTAAATTTATAACATTGTGATCTAAAAAGATGCTTGTAGTATTTTGAAGAGCTTAAATTTATTGAGACTTGCTTTGTGGCATAACATGTGATTTATTCTGAAGAATGTTCCATTTGTGCTGGAAAAGAATATATACTTGTGTTGTTCAACTTGTGTTGAAGGAGAGTTCTGAATACATCTATGAGGTCAGTTTGGTTGATTGTGATGTTAAGATCTTCTATAACTTTGTTGAGTTTTTTCTAGTTGTTTTGTCTTCCATGAAAAGTGATGTATTAAATTTTCCTACTATTATTATGGAGTTCTCTATTTCTCTTTACAAATCTGCCAAAGTTTTATTTATGTAATTTAGGGCTCTTTAATTGGATGCATAGATATTTATTATGATTATGAATTCTGGTTGGATTGACCTTTTACTCATTATGTAATTCCATCCTTGTGTTTTTTTTTTTTTTTGCCTTAAAGATATTTTTATCAGAAATTAATATTGCCTTTTCTGCTTGTTTTGGTTGCCATTTGCTTGATGCATGTTTTTCTACCCTCTGATTTTTAGCTTATTTTTGTCTTTGTGTCTAAACTCTATCTCTTGCAGACAGCATATTGGTGGGTTATGTTTTCTCAGCCATTCTTCTACTCTGTCTCTTGACTGGAGTATTTAATCCTTCTACACTCAATGTACTGATAGGTTTGTTTTTGATGCTATCATTTTGCTGTTTCATTATTATTGCCATAATTGTGGTGTTGATGCTTTCTTTGTTTAGTATACTTTTTGTGCTGAGTTCATTTTGTTTATGGATTTCCTTATCATTTCCTTCATTGCAGTTGATTAGTGTTTATTGATTCTTTATGATTTTCTTTTCTTTATTATGGTGAAAAGGTATACTGACTTTCTTTGACATTGTCCTCTAATTTATTATTATCTTCACAAATGTTTAAAAAGTCTGCTCTATTTTGATATCATCTTGAGTGCTTCTGCATTTGGAAGTCTGTAACTACACCAATCATTTCCTCATTTTGCTTTGTAGTTGTCATTGTTTATAAATAGATGTCTCTGGTTCCCTGTTTTCAGGTTTCTAGGTTTATTTTGCTTTCGATATATCTGTATCTAGTTGATTTCTGGATGATGTTTTCATGTGTCTTAATCTCAAGTTATTGTTCATGGTTTTCAGTTCTCTGCCTCAGGGATCCCTTTAGCATCTCTTGTAAGGTTGGTCTCTTTTTATGAAATTCCCCTAATTTCTGTTTATCTGGAAGTGCTCAAATTTCACCAGTGTATTTGTGGGCCACTTTTGCTGAATATATAATTCTTGGTTGGCAACTACCTTCTTTTTTCTTTCTGTGGTTTATATATGCCATCCCTTTGCCTTCTCGCCTGCATGATTTTTGTTAAGAAATTAGAGCTTAGTTTTATTGATTATGCTTTGTAGATAACCTTTAATCTTTCCTGAGCTGCTTTCAGGACCTTCTCTTTGTCTTTGGTTTTGGAAATTTGATTATGATATGTCTTGGTGATTTTCTTTGGGGAGGATCTATCTAGAGTTTGTTTAATTTCTTGAATGTATCTTTCATAATATTAGAGAAGCTTTCTTCCAAACAATCTGTGACAATTTCCCATGTTGTTTTTTTTTTTTTTTTTTTTTTGGCTCTTCCTGTTCTGGAATTCAGATTACATGTAATTTATTCCCCTTGATTGTGTCTCACATAATTCTTAGGCATTCTTCTCTTAGTGCCTACTAAGTTAGTTTGACTACTAACCAGAAGGCTGGTGGTTCAAATCCACCAGCCACTCCTCAGAAAGAAAATTGGGCAATCTACTTCTGTAGTGATACCTCCTTGGAAACCTAAGGAGGAGTTGTTATGAATTGAGATCAACTTCACAGCAGAGAGTTTGGTTTTGGAAGAGATAGTTATTAGGTGATTAGTCTCTTTGATTCCATGAGTTCTCTGTTGCATTGATTCAATTCTACTCCTTTTCCCTCTCAATACGTTATTTATATATGACAATTTACTATTAATTTTTTGAGTTCCTATTTGTTACTTTTGCATGGTTACCAATTTTCCATTTATTTTGTAATTTTTTATTTTCCTTTTTTCCTGAATTCTTCATATTTGTCTTTGTTTACCTTAATTTTGCCTATGATTTCCTTGGTGTTGTGTTTGCTTTCTTTATCCCTTTCTCAATCTGGTGAAGTGTCCTAAACATTATTCTTTTAATTCTTTATCAGATAATTCCAATACCATTTATTCTTCCATAATATTTTCTGGCCCTGTGTTTTGTTCATTTTCTTTAGCCATCTTGTCCCATTTTGTGTGTGTGTGCATGTGTGTGTGTGATTTGAAGTTTTCTGTTGCCTCCAAGATGTTATTTTTATTGTATGTTGGTTTGCTTCACTCTGATATATACAACACATTGATATATGCAACCAGTGTAATGGGTATTGGCTGGGTTGAGTCACTAGCTCTTGAGTGCTGGGGTCGGGGAGAAAGGGAAGAAAGAAAAAAAATTTTAAAAGCAAGGATTAGGAAGAAAAATGAAAAGGAAAAAATAGGAAAAGGAGAGGAACATGCAAGACATAAGGAGAAAAGAAAAAGAAAAAAAAAAGTGGCACAGCATAGATGCAAGTCTTAGGCATGAAACACAGCTGGGGTCAGAGTTTGTTGCCTGCTCCCCAGGAGTGCAATGGGGGCATACATTACCAACCATGGAGGTAGCAAAGTGATTTCTGACAATTGAGGTGGTGAGGGAGCTGCACCTGTTCAATAGGTGCATCCATCACCAACTATGGAGGCTGTAGTCAAACAGCATGTGATCAACTAGGGTGTCATCCACAGAAATCTGAAGTTGTGGCCAAATGATGCTTGATCTGACAGAGTGAGTCTCAGGCCACTGGGGGAGTGGAGCAACAGCTGAGGGGGCTATGAGGTCGGGAGGTGGGCCAGAAGGAACACAAATTCAGGTAATGGAAGTAAGAGTCCTTGATTGGCAGCTGAGTGGGTGAGTGTGGCAGGACAGTTGACAATTCATTGCTCTGTATGTCTCTTTGTTCACTGTCTTCATTCAGTTTCTTCTAATTGATATTTGATCTACTTCTTTATCCTTTCCTTTAATCTCAGGGTTGCAGGATTGTCATTTGTATCTGTCTGTTTCCCATCATTTCTCATATCTTTAGAGGATCTGTGTAGAATATCTGCCTAATCTACCATCTTGGATTAAGGACCTAATTGATTTTGTAATGTTGAATCTTCCTTGTATTTCTGGAATAAATCTCACTTGGTCATTATGTACAATTTTCAGTATGTTGTTGAATTCTGTTTACTAAAATTTTTGTGTTTATATTCATATATTCTCAGAGGAAGGTTGGACAATCTACTTCTGTAGTGGTACTGCCTTGGAAACCCAAGGAGGGGTCACTATGAGTTGGATCCAATTCAAAGCTGTGAGTTTATTCGTCTATTCATGAGGGATATTGGTCTGCAGTTTTCTTTTCTGGTGATATCTTTCTCTGATTTTGTTACAAAGGTAAACCTGGTAAAAATGAGTTAGGAAATATTTCAGAG
>NW_006922653.1:36113-40461 GCF_000298275.1 Orycteropus afer afer
TTTTTTTTTTTTTTGCAGTGTTCCCTTCCTTCCCCTCCCATCCCTGCTATCCAACAAAGAAAGTTTCCTTCCATATATAAACCTTTCCTTCACATTTTACAATAATGAACTACTACTATATTTGTCCTTCTGTGTCCTTTCGTGATTGACCTATTTCACTCAGCATAATGTCCTTCAAGTTCATCCATGTTATGTGGTGTTTGGCAGATTCTGCATTATTCTTTATTGTTGCATAGTATTCCATTGTGTGCATGTACCGTAGTTTGGTTATCCATTCTTCCATTGATGGGCATATAGATTGTTTCCATCTTTTTGTTATTGTAAATAGTGCTGCAATGAACATGTGTGTGCATATATCTGTTTTTGTACTGGCTCACACTTCTTTAGGATATATACCTAGTAATAAGATTGCTGGGTCAAATGGTATTTCTAATTCCAGCTATTTAAGGAATTGTTATATTGCTTTCCACAGTGGTTGTATCCAGCAGTGTATGAGAGTCACAATCTCTCCACAAACTCACCAACATTTGTTATTTTCTGTTTTCTGGAACTTTGTCATTAGTGCTGGGGTGAAATGGTATCTCATTTTGATTTGTATCTCTCTGATGGCTAATGATTGTGAGAATTTCTTTATATATTTTCTGGCTACCTGAATATCCCCTTTGGTGGAGTTTCTATTCATGTCTTCTGCCCATTTTTTAATCTTTTTGTTGTTGAGGTGTTGCAGTTTTTTTTTTAATAAATTTTATAGATAAGTACCTTGTCAGATATGTAATTATTGAAAAGTATGAATTTGTTGCTGTCATTTTGTTATGTGCTTTTTCGTGGTGTTCCTGATTTCTTTGTTCCATATAATTTTCTGTGCTGAGCTCGGTTTGTCCATGAATCATGTTATCACTTCCTTCATTGCTTTTGTTTTACTATTTGCTAAATACCTGTGCTGGTCCTCTTTTTTATTTTGATGTGAAGTTCTATCAATTTTCTTTGAGGTTACCCTGTCATTTATAATTTTCTTCCCAAGTTTAGAACAGCCCATTCTATCTCGCAGTTGTCTTGACTTCCCTACCATTTAGAAGTTCTGTAATTACACAATGTTTTCCCTCTTTCTGCTTTGTAGTTGTTCTCATTTGTCAATTGATGTCTCTGGTTCCCTGTTAACAATCTTGAAGGCTTATTTACTTTGCATAGTTCCATAACTGGGTTGGTTTCTAGGTTATGTCATCATGTGTATTAATGGTCAGTTGTTGTTTGCTGTTGTTGGTTCTCTGTCCAAAGGACTCCTTTTATCATCTCTTTTAAGGTTGGTCTGGAGTTAACAAATTCTCTTAATACCAGCCTATTCAGAAATGTCCTAATTTCACCATCATGTGAAGGACAATTTTGCTGGGAATATAATTCTTGGTAGTAAAATTTTCTCTTTCATGGTTTTATATATACTATCCCACTGTCTTCTCGCCTGCATGGTTTTTACTGAGAAATCCAAACTTAGTCTTATTGGTTGCCCCTTGTAGGTAAATTTTCATTTTTCCCATATTGCTTTCAGGATTCTTTCTTTGTCTTCGGTTTTGATGAGTATGATTATGATACGCCTTGGTGATTTTCTTTTGAGTTTTATCCTGTTTGGGGTTCATTGGATTTCTTGAATGGATATATTCTCATCTTTCATCATACCAGGGATATTCTCTTCCAACAAATCTTTGACAACTTTCTCTGTGGTTTTATTTGTCTCTTCCTGTTTTGGAATTCCAATTACATGTAGGTTTTCCTTTTGATGGTCTCCCACATGAATCATTTTGTTTTGATCTTTTTTCTGGTTGACCCCTTTCCAAAGAAGTATTGAGGTATTTGTCTTCAATCTTACTAATTCCGTCTTCTATTGATTCAATTCTACTCCTTTGCACAGTCAATGTGTTATCTATTTCTGACAATTTAGTATTAATCTTCAGGATTTCTATCTTTAGATTTTTTTATCATTAGTAATTTTTCATGTATTTTGTCATTTTGTTCTTGTGTTGTCTTTCAAAATTGTTCTAGAGTTTCTCTGTGTTTTCATCAATTTTGTCTGTGTTTTCCTTTATCTGTCTCTCAATCCTTTGAAGATACCTAAATAGAATTCTTTTGAATTCCTTATCAGTAAGTTCCAATGCTGCTTCTTCCTCAGGGATTTGTCTTGGATCTGTATATGGGTCTTTTGTTTCTTTTGTGTCTTTGTGTGGGCTGTGATACTCTGTTGTCTCCAAGACCTTGTGATGCTTTTGTGTTTATATTTAATTGGTGATTTGATGTTGGAGTGACTTGCCCAAACATTTCATTTCCTTTGTTTTGTTTGGATGTTATCTAAATAAGTAAGGTACTGTGCTCCTCTATTCACTACTTGGAAACACTTATACACTCACCACTTGTTTCCTTCCCCATTGCCAGCCTCCCATAAGTCCCTGCCATCATTGGGAAACAGATCCTATTTTTAGGTCCCTGGAATCCAAATAAGAATGTTGTCACTTTAATTAATTAATTTACATTCTTGTTTGCTTCTGATGCTAGGAGACTGTGAGCTGCATCTTAGATGGCTGATTGAAAGCTTTTAAGACTCCAGTCACTACTCACCAATGTAGGAGCAAGGCTTTTATGTATTTTGTTGTGCCAATTGAGTCTGGTGTGCCCCAGTACTACTGTCCTGAGATAGTAGATCTATTTGATCTCTCTCCCGTAGTGTCTGGTTGTTTGCAAGGGATTACTCTGTGTCTGCCTTCTATTTTTCTGTAAGGACTGCAGGTATTTTATATCACTGGTGTCAGTGCAAGACTAGCCTCAGCTGAATCTATCCTTGGTCTAGAGTATACTTCTGTATACTAACCCCACATGATCATCTCAGGTGTTTATGTTTATCTGTAGCCTGGTGTTTGGCATTAATGGCAATGCAGTATTGTGGACACATTGGTTGGTATTAACATCTGTCATCTATCTCTTATATGAACAATTTGATGTCCTCCCATTTCCTAATGTTATCATGGTGGTCACAGATCCTTGACGTATATCCCTTCCCCTACCCACGTCAGCATGTAGGCACCAACTAGCCCAAAATTAATCCCTCCCCTTCCCACCCCATCCTGGGAACCTGCTAAGTGAGTTCCCTTTCCCAAGCAAACCCATTTCTGTCTTTTTACAGTAATGGGCTCATACAGTACTTGTCTTGCTGCAATTGACTTATTTCACTCAGCATAATGTCCTCCAGGTTCATCCACATTGTGAAATGATTCATGTATTCCTCATTGTTCTTTAATGTAGCATACTATTCCATTTTGGGCATATACCATAATTTTGTTATCCACTCATCTGTTAATGGACATTTAGATTGTTTCCATCTCTTTGCTATAGTGAATTGTGCTGCAATGAACATAGGTGTACATATGTCTGTTTGTGTGCTCTCACCTCTTTAGGATATATTCTTAGTAATGGAATTGCTGGGTCAAATGGTCTTTTATTTTCATTTTTTTAAGGAAACACCATACCTTTTGCCACAATAGTTGTACCATTTTATAGTCCCATCAGTGCACAAGAGTTCTAATCTCTCCACAACCTCGCCAGCATTTGTTATTTTCTGACTGGTTAAACTTTGCTATTGGTATTTTTTAAAAATTGGTATTGTTTCCCTTATGGTGAGATGATATCTCATTATTGTTTTGATTTGCATCTCCCTAATGATTAATGCTAACCAGAAGGCTGGCAGTTCAAACCCACCAGCCATGGGTCGGGTTCGACTCGTTGACACTTTTTTTTTTTTTAAATGATTAATGATCACGAGCAATTTCTCATGTGTTTGTTGGCTGCCTATATATCTTCTTTTGGTAAGTGTCTGTTCAAATCATTTGCCCATTTGTGAATTGGGTTATTTGTCTTTTTGTGTTGAAGTGTTGAAGTTTTCTATAGATTTTGGAGATAAGTCCTTTTTCAGGTATGTCATAGGCAATTATTTTCTCCTAATCTGTAGGTTCTTTTTTTTTTTTACCCTTATGATGAAGTCTTTTGATGCACATAAGAATTTAATTTTTGAAAGGTCCCAGTCATCTAGCTTCTCTTTATCACCTGCACATTCTGGGTTATGCTTGATAGTCTGTTTAGACCACAAATTAGGGCACCCAGTTTGCCCCTATTTTATATTTGATGAATTTTATAGTTTTGGGTTTTATATTTAAGTCTTTTATCCAGCTTGAGTTTGCTTTTGTGTATGGGGTGAGGTATGGGTCTTATTTCATTTTTCAACAGGTGGATGTCCAGTTTTGCCAGCACCACTTGTTAAAGAGGCTGTCTCTTCTCCATTTAATGGGTTTTGGACCCTTGCAAATATCAT
>NW_006922653.1:41280-42175 GCF_000298275.1 Orycteropus afer afer
TTGCCAATTTATATGCTGTTTATTTCTCTTTCTTGCCTTATTGCCATTCCAATACAATGTTAAATAGAAGTGGTGATAGAGGGCATCCCTGCCTGGTTCTCATTCATAAGGGGTATGCCCTGAGTCTTTCTCCATTAATAATGATGTTGGCCATTGGCTTTTCTTATATACCCTTTATTATGTTGAGGAATTTCCCTTCTATCCCTGTTTTACTGAGAGTTCTGAACAGGAATGGATGTTGCATTTTATCAAATGCCGTTTCTGCACCAATTGATATAATCATACTGTTGTTTTCTTTCTTTTTTTTTTTTTTAATGTGGTGGATTACATTGATTGAATTTCTTATTGTTGAACCACCCTTCTAAACCTGGTAGGAATCTCACTTGGTCTGTGTATAATAATTTTTGATATGTTGTTGGATTCTGTTGGCTAGGATTTTGTTACAGACTTTTTTGCATCTATGTTCATGAGGGATATTGGTCTGTAGTTTTCCTTTCTAATGATGTCTTTTCCTGGTTTTGGTATTAGTGTTATGTATGTTTTATGACATGTGTTTTGGAGTGTTCCATCATTTTCTATGTTCTGGAATAGCTTGGGTAGCATAGGTGTCAACTCTTCTCTGAATATTAGATAGAACTCTCCAGTGAAGCCATCAGGGCCAGGGCTTTTCCTTTTGAGAAGTTTTTTTTTTTATAAGCTTTTCAATTTCTTCTTTTGTTATAGTTCTTTTCAAGTTTTCTATCTCTGAGTGGAATAGTTTAGGTAGGGCTTGTGATTCTAGAAACTTGTCCATCTCTTCTAGGCTCTCAAATCTATTGGAGTAGTTTTTCATAATATTCTGCCAGTACCTTTTTTATTTCAGTTGGTTCTGCTGTGATAACACCATTTTTGTTTA
>NW_006922653.1:42945-44079 GCF_000298275.1 Orycteropus afer afer
CACCAATGTACTCTATGCTCGGGTTTCAGTGGTGCTGGATGTGCCCGTTTGCACCTAGTTTTCCCGAGTTACCAATAAAATCTGATGCTGAACGTAGATCCTTGGGGTGATTGCTGTTGTGGTGGTGTGGTGTGTCTTCTGCCTTAACCCAAGGAGGTATCAGATGGCCATTCTCCCCTGCTGGTCACTCCCCCATGGAAGTCTCTGATGGCCTTTCTTGGCTTCCTGTGCTCTGCAGGATAGATCTTATTTTTTTCCCTCCCTGTACCTTTCTCCTCTCTAATTTCACTCCTCTGAGTTTGGTGCACTTTGACTCAGTGAGCTATTCAGAGTACCAGAATCCATAATTCAAACTGCTGTACCTAGTTTTTCAAGCACAAAGGTGCTAGAGGGAAATAGCATGGTGATTACTGACAAGACTCCATTTTGAATCTGATAATGTCTTTATAGAACAGACTGTTCCAAACTTATGGAGATAAGAATTTACTTCAGGGTAACCACAGAGAAAATGAGCAATTCTTCTTATCAAACTAAGAAAGAAGAAAGTCACAGGGATCAGTAAACACAAAACCAACACTAGTGAAGAAAAGAGAAAAAACCTCCAAATAACAATATAAACTCAGTACAGAAAAATATTTGGAACAAGGAAATGACCAACAACACAACAAAAAAACACAATATAATGACAGCAATAAATTCATACCTATCAGTAGTTATATTCAATTTGAATGGACTAAATACACCAGTCAAGAAAAAGAGAGTATAAGATTGGATAAGAAAAGAAGACCCACAGATGTGCTGCCTACAAGAGATACACCTTAGACAAGAAGATAAAAATAAATTACAAATCAAGAGGTGGAAAAAATGTATCAAGCTAATGGCAAACAAAAAAGAGGAGTGGCAATTTAATTTCTGACAAAATAGATTCCTAGATGACAACCAGCAGAAGTGACAAAGAAGGACACTATATGCTGTTAAAAGGGTCAGTAGACCAAGAGGACATTACCGTAATAAATATCAATGCACCCAATGAAAGATTTCCAAAATACATGAAGCAAATATTAACTGAATTGAAAAGAAAAATAGACTACAAGGAGACTTTAACACACAACTTTCAAGGAAGGACAGAACAAC
>NW_006922653.1:45769-64019 GCF_000298275.1 Orycteropus afer afer
AAAAAAATCCATTAGATTCTTCTATATCAGCAAAGAGAAGACAATACCATTTACAATAGCTACCCAAAAAATAACATACTTAGGAAAAAATCTTACCAGGGACACAAAACACCTATGCAAAGAAAACAACAAAATAGTATTACAAGAAACTACAACAGATTTACATAAATGAAAGAATATGTCATGTTCATGGATCTCCATAAACTCTCCAACTCACTGCCATTGAGTCGGCTCCGACTCATAGTTACCCCTCCTTGGGTTTCTGAAGTGGTATCACTACGGAAGTAGATTACCCAACCTTCTTTCCAAGGAGTGGCTGGTGGGTTTGAACCATGAGCCCTCTGGTTAGCAATCAAATGCTTTAGGCACTACAAGACTGAATATTGTGAAAATGTCAGTACTACCCAAAGCATCTATACAATCAAAGAAATCTCAATCCAGATTCCATCAACATTCTCTAAGGACATGGAAAATCCAATCACTAATTTCATAGTGACAGGAAAGAGATCTTGGATAAGCAAAGCACTGCTGAAGAAGAAAAACAAAGTAGGAGATCTCACACTCCTGAACCTCAAAACCAACTTTACAGCCACAGTCATCAAAACAGTGTGGTGATGGTACAATGATAGAGAGAAGGACCATTGGAACAGAATTGAAAACCCAGAAAAAGACCAATCCATCTATGGAAAGCTGATCTTTGACAAAGGGCCAAAACCCATTAAGTGGGTAGAGATAGCCTCTTTAATATATGATGCTCCAACATTTGATAACCACTCACAGAAAAATGAAAAAAGTCACCCATATCTCACCCCATACACAAAAGCAAACTCAAGTTGGATCAAAGAATTTAATGCAAAACTCAAAACTATAAAGTTTATCAAACATAAAATAGGGGCAAATCTAAGGGCCCTAATTCATGGCATAAATAGACTATCAAGCATAACCCAATATACACAATACGGAAAGAGAAACTATATGACTGGGACCTTTTAAAAATTAAATTCTTATGTACATCGACAGACTTCTCCAAAAGGGTAAAAAGAGAACCTACATATTGGAAAAAATTACTTGTCTATGACATATCTGACAAGGGATTTATCTCCACAATTTATAGAAAACTTCAACACCTCAACAAAAAGACAAACAATCCAATTAAATAATGGGCAAAGGACATGAATACAAACTTCACTAAGGAAGATATGCAGGTGGCCAACAAACTCATGATGAAATGCTTGCAATCACTAGCTATTCAACAACAAACAACAACATACTGCCATTGAGTCAGACCCAACTCATAGCAGCCCCTTCTTGGGTTTCCAAGGCTGTATCACTATGGAAGTAGATCGCCCAACCTTCCTTCTGAGGAGTGGCTGTTGGGTTTGAGCCACCAGCCTTCTAGCTAGCAGTCAAATGCCTTAGGCACTATGCCACCAGAGCTCCCGCACTAGCTATTAGAGAGATGCAAATCAAAATAACAATGATATCTCATCTCACTCTAGCAATAATTGCAAAGTTCCACAAGACAGAAAATTACAAATGCTGGCAAGGGTGAGGAGAGATTGGAACTCTCATACACTGCTGGTGGGACTGCAAAATGCTGCAACCATGGTGGAAAATGGTATGTTATTTCATTTAAAAATTTGAAATAGAAATATCGGTTGATCCAGCAATTCCAGTACTAGCAATATATCCTATAGAGGTGAGAAACAGGACATGAATAGACTTATGCACACCCTTGTTCATTGCAGCACAATTCACTATAGCAAAGGGATGGAAACAACCTAAATGCTCTTGAACAGATGAATGGATAACCCAACTATGGTACCTTCACAGAATGGAATACTATGCAACATTAAAGAACAATGAAGAATACATGAATCATCTCACAATGTAGATGAATCTGGAGGACATTACACTGAGTGAAATAAATCAATCACAGAAGGTCAAATACTGTATGAGTCAATTATTGTAAAAAGTCAAGGAAAGGCTTAGTCAGGGAAAGAAATTCACTTTGCTGGTTACTGAGAATGGGAGGGGATGGGAGGGAAGAGGAGGGAAAATTTTGGAGTAGTTGTGGGGTCACATGTTGATTTAGGTGGAGGGGCAGTATGGAAGGAGTCTGTGACCAGCATGGTGACAATGGGGAAAGGGGACACAGATACATATAAAAAAGATATAGAAAACAGAGACAAATACTATTACATGCACAATACTGCATTATTAGTGGCACCAAACACTAGCCTATGGGTAAATACATAGACAGATGGGGGTAGCCAAATAGGAATATACCTAAGACCAAAGATCGATTTGGCTGAAGATAATCTTACATATGTAATTGTGCTACAAAATTATCCACATACATTACAGAAGCAACAGAGGACAGGGTTGAAGTAGCTTCTACAAGACAACAGGGTTGAAGTAGCTTCTACAAGACAACAGGGTTGAAGCAGCTTCTAAGAGACAACCAAAAACTTTGAGATAGAGAATCATCAGGATGGCAGGCTTGGGACCACGGTCCTGGTGGACACCATGCTCAATTGGCACAACATAGTACATAAAAATCTTGTTCTATATCCTACTTTGGTGAATAGCAACAGGGTTCTAAAAAGCTTTTCAGTGCCCCCCTAAGATGCAACTATTGGTTTCCTTTCATCTGGACCAAAGAAGAGGGAAGAAAATGAAATTCATATGGAAACAATTAGTCCAAAGATATGATGGACCACAAAAATCTCAGCCTTCATGACCCCGAGACCTGCCAGTACCAAACACTCGAAAAGGGATCAGAATTGCAGATCCTGATTAGAGTGGGAGGAAAAATGTTGAACAATTTCAAAAGCACAAAAATGACCAGAATTACTGGTTGGCTAGAGAGTGGTAGAACCCCAGAACCTAATGCCACAGGTTATCCTTCGGGCCTAGAAATGGTCTCTGGACTGGTTCTTAGCCCAAGAGAAAGACCTACATGCAGAACACCTACCCCAGGGAGATGCACCCCTCAGATCAATCAGCCATGAGATAGTAGAGAGGCAACATTCACACAAAGGGAAAGGTGGACAGACCGTAATGCATAGATAAGAAGGGCACAGGAAGGAGGTAGTCACAGGGTTGAGCATGGAGGAGAGATTTTTATGGTTGGGATTCTAATTGAGGCTGTGAAATCAAATGTGCATGAACTGTTGAATGTAAAACAAATCTGCTTTGTAAATTTGCACCCAAAGCAAAATAATAATAATAATAATAACAACAACAACAGCAGAGACCCAAGCCCACACATTTACTCATTACCTTACCCACACACAGTGGTAAATGCCCAGTGCTGTCAAATTAACGACCAGAGTAGAATGTCTGCCCTACCAGTCTGAATATATCTAAACAAAACGAAACAAAAATACTGAGTTAAGTAAACAATAAATACAATAACACCATAATGTCTCAGAGACAAGAGACAAATAGAAACCATACAAAAACAGCAACTACAAACTCAGAAAATTAACACTAAAATTTCAGAAACAGTAACATATTAGAAGGACAAAGGAATATAATTGAATCAATGAAAGAGCAAGTCAGAAAATTAGAGGACATTTTTTGACACCAATTTGTTAGAGGAAAAATCAGAAAAAAAGAATGAGAGAAAAATGAAGAAAGCCTAAAAATTAGATGGGATACTGTCAAGAGGGAAAGTTTAGGGTGACAGAAATAGGATATTGTCCTGTTAACACTCCTCACCCAATCCCTCTACAGCAAAGTCTTGGAAAACTGAGTGAAATAGATACAAATAATGATCCTGGAATTCTGATCATCAGATGAAAACAGGAAGTATTAGACTGGAAGCAAATGTAAAGGGAGACAGCAAGGTTAGTGATTAAGGAGAGAAAAGAAGTGGGGACCAGCAGAAGCATCGTTTTAAGCATACATCAGATGCAGACAAGGAGAAAACAACTCACAAAATTCACTTGGTGTTAAAGTCTTAATGTAGACAGATTGGGAGGAATTCAAGGGGAGCAGAGGTCTAGGAGCTGGGAAAGGAACATGCAAGGAAGCAAGTTAGACTTACAGTGGCATAGGAGGCCACAGAGTGGAGAGCCAGAGAAAGGGAATGGAGAGTCAGAAAAAGGGAATTAAATTGCACACCACTAATGGACACTAGTCATTAGAGCTGGGGACCTACATAAGTGGGTAAGCCTGTTTTGGGACCATTGGAGAAAGTAGGCTCAAAATGGCCTCTCACTTGATTGAATCTGGGCAAGAGCTGGAAAATAGCAGCATGCCCCTTGTTTTTGCTGGTTCTTCAGTGCAGCTTTGACTTCTTCCTTCAATACCATTGGTTCTTGATCATATGCTACCTTGAAATGGTTGAATGTCAACCAATTCTATTTGATATCGTGACTGTGTATTTCTTCCATTATTCAATATTATTCTTGCATTATTCAATATTTTGCCCATAGGACATGAATCATTTGCCCATAGAATCCTTCACTATTGCAATTTGAGGATTGAATTTTTATTTCTTCATTTATTTCAGCTTTAGAAATGCCAAAAATGTTTGTCCCTTTTGCTTTGTTATCTATAGGTCTTTGCTTATTTCATTATAATACTTTACTTTTTCTTCTAGAACTGCACTTTGAAATCTTCTGTTCAGCTCTTTTATTTCATCATTGCTTCCATCCACTTTAAGTACTCTCTGTTCAAGAGAAAGTTTCAGAGTCTCTTCTGGCATCCATTTTGGTCTTTTATTCCTTTCTTATCACTTTTTATGATCTTTTGCTTTCTTTGTGTATGTATTCTTGATGTCCTCCTACAACTTATCTGGTCTTCAGTAATTGGCATTCAACACATAAGATTCTTTTTCAGATGGTCTCTAAATTCATGTGGGATCTAATCAAGGTAATATTTTGGCTCTAGTCAACTTGTTTTAATTTTCTTCCACTTCAACTTGAACTTGCATAAGAAAAATTGATAATCTATTCCATAGTCAGTTGCTGGCCTTGTTATGACAAATTATATTGAGTTTCTCTGTGATAGTTAGGGTTGTGTGTCAACTTGGCTGGACCACAATTCTGTGTGGTCTAAACAGTTGTGATATGGGTTATTCCCATGATAAGATCAGATGTATATGTTTTGATCAGCTAATCTGTTGAAAGAGAGTTTCCCTAGGGGTGTGGCCTGCTTCCAATATATTTATAGACATCCTGGGAAAAAGAGACACTCTTCAGAGGATCTGGATCCTGTTGTTCTGCTTACAACTGTCCATGAGCAAAAAATCCACCATTTGGCATGGTGATCTTGGATTCATCATTCATTGGAGTCAACAGCTGGTACACTGCATGCCAACCTTGGGTTTGCTAGCCCTGCAGCTGCATGAGTTGGGAAAAGCTTCCAGCTTGATGTTTGATCCAAGAATTTGGGATTTGCCAGCTTCTATAAGTGTGTGAGTCATTTTCCTAAGATCAATTTTTCTCTCTCACTCTCTAGAAAAGCTTTACTGGTTTTGCTTCTCCAGAGAACAAATCCTAACACATTTAGTACTGAGAGTGGTTCTTGAGAGACAAAATCATAAGGATGGGCTTCCTAAATTCGTTCTCACCATTTCTCTTTTGTTTCTCCAATTTGATTAATCATAAAGGCACTGGTGACTCTGCCTCCATTAGTAAAGAAGACACTGATACACCATGGCTTGAGGTGGCAACATTAATATGCAAAATGACACCACCAATAGATCAAGTACTTTTGAGAAGTAAGGCTCTGGGTGATCACATATTTGACAAGGATGCTCATTATCACCACTTTCATTCAATATTGTACTGAAAGTCCGGGCCAGAGCAATAAGCCAAGAAAGGAAATTAAGAGATCTACAAATCAGAAGAGAAAAAGTAAAACTATGTCAATTTTCAGATGACATCACCCTGTACATAGATAACCCTAAAGATTCCACAAGAAAATTGCTAGAACTAATAGAAGATCTTGGCAACTTAGTAAGGTACAATACCAACACAAAAATTTGTTGATGTCTTTACACTAATAAGATTTGCTGTTGTTATGTGCCATCGAGTCAGACCCAACTCATAGCAACCCCTCCTTGGATTTCTGAGGTGGGATCAGTAGATTGCCCAACTTTCCTTCCGAGGAGTTACTGGTGGACTTGAACCTCCAGCCTTCTGGTTAGCAGTCAAGTACCTTAGGCACTATGCTACCTGAACTCCTACACTAATAAGGACTACTCTGAAAATGAAATAAAAAAAGTGCTATTTACAATAGTCCCCCTACAATAAAATATGTAGGAATTAACTTAATCAGCAACATAAAAAATTTACACAATGAAAATTATAAAACATTACTACAAGAAACTAAAAGATAGCTACAGAAATGGAAGAACATTTCATGTTCATGGATCAGAACATTTAATACAGTGAAAATGTCAATATCACATAAAGACATCTAAAGATAAAATGTAATCTTGATACAAATTCCAGACACATTATTTACTGAAATGGAAATACTAATACATTTATATGGCATGAAAAGAAATCCCAGATAGCCAA
Organism: Orycteropus afer afer; assembly: GCF_000298275.1. NCBI lineage: Eukaryota > Metazoa > Chordata > Mammalia > Tubulidentata > Orycteropodidae > Orycteropus > Orycteropus afer. Next base: position 52,309 of record NW_006922653.1, read on the forward strand.
AGCAATATTGAAGAAGAATAAAGGGGGAGGCCTCACAGTTCTTTATATCAAAAGCATACTCTACAGCTCCTGTAATCAAAACATCCTGGCATTTGTTCAATGATAAATGGATAGACCAGTGGAATAGAGAGTCCAGAAATAAATCCACCCATTTATGGACAACTGATTTTTTTTATATTGGGAAAGTCCATTCAGTGGAACTAAAACACTCTCTTTACTAAAAAGTTCTGGAAAAACTGTATATCTACTACAGAAAAATGAAACAGGACTCCTATCTCACAATATACACAAAAGCTAATTCAAAATGGATCTAAGACCTAAATGTTAAACCTAAATTTATAAACTTCCTGGAAGAAAACACAGCGAGAAATCTGAGGGACCTAATCTTCCTTAAAAATAGGATTACAAGCATAACAACAAATATATGAATAGCAGAAGATAGAACAGATAAATGGGACCTCAGAAAAATGAAAAATCTCAAGCACATCAAAAACTTTTATCCAAAGAGTGAAAGGACAACCTATAAACTGAGAGAAGAATTTGGTAATGACATATCTGATAAGAGTCTAATCCTCTAAAATTTATTTTATTGTTGTTGTTGTGTGCCGTCGAGTCGGCCCAGACTCATAGCAAGCCTTCCTTGGGTTTCCGAGGCAGTATCACTACAGAAGTAGGTTTGCCCAACCTTCCTTCTGAGGAGTGGCTGGTGGGTTTGAACTGCCAGCCTTCTGGTTAGCAGTCAAGTGCCCTAGACACTGTGCTACCAGAGCTCCTTCTAAAAGTTGTAGAAAAGTTAAACAACTCAACCACAAAAAGCCAACCAAATTATAATATGGGCAAAAGATAGGAACAGAAACTCCATCAAAGAGGACATTCAAGTGCCCAACAAATACATATTCATTAACATTAGAGAGACAAAAATTAAAATTGCAATTTGATACCATCTCACTCTGGCTAAAGTGGCACTAATTAAGAGAAAGAGAGAGAGAGAGAAAAGTAACAAATGTTGGTAATGAAGTAGAGAGATTGAAATACTTATCCATTGCTTGTGAGATTATAAAATACTACAACCACTATGGAAAATGGTATGCTGCAACCTCAAAAAACTAGATAGAACAACCCTATCATCCAGCAATCCCAGTGAGAGGTATATACACTAGAGACTTAATAAAAGTGGTGTGAATAGACATATGCACACCTATGTTCATTGGAGCATTTTTAACAGTAGCATGTATAAAGAAACAACTCAAGTGCCCATCAATGGATAAATGGATAAACATAATGGAATATTACTCAACCAGTAAGGCCAAAGGTGAGTCTGAGAAACATTATAACATGGATGGAGTTGGAGGACACAATAATGACTGAAATAAGTCAAATACATAAGGAAAAATATGGTATGATCCCTCTAAAGCAAAGATGACAAGATATTGGGCAGGGAAACTAGAGTACTGGAAATGAAACAACCAGAAAACAATTAATGAGAATGTGGACAGATTGTGAAAACTGTAACTAATGTCACTGAATAGTTTGTATGGAAATTGTCAAATGGGAACCTACCTAATTTACAGTGAAAATTTTCACCAAAAACACAATAAAATATTATTTTTAAAAATGTAAGACTTAAGAAATAAAAACATCTGAACCATGAACACTTAGCAACAAATATGTTAATCAGCATATTTAATCTAACAAATAATGATGCATAGACCATCCTGGAAAAATGCATAAAATGAGAGAAGCAAAAAATAAAATGGAAAAGTAGTCTAAATATAATAATAACAATAGCAATAATTTTAAATTAGGAAATATTTAAATTGCACAGAAAAGTATGAGACATAATCAAATATGTACCCACTTACCTACCATAAAGATTTCTCGTATGTTCAAACTGATGTTCATACAGGCACCACATTTCTCTCCCTCTATATACAATAAATGAAACTTAGATAAGTAACAACATTCACTCTGTTTGAAATAAAACTGTTAATTTCACATCAGTCTCAAAGTTTTTCTCCTTACCCTGGTTCAGTCTTGAGTTCCAGCTTAGAGTTGCAGTCTCTGACCCAGCAATGTCTACATTACATGAGCACTCATTGGAAACCTGCATTCTCTGTTTAACCGCAGACTTCCTGAAAACAGAAAGTCTGAGAGTGATCCGGGCAATCTGTATTTTCACAATCCTCCAGGTAATTCTGACATTCACTAAATGTTGATAACCACAGATTTACAGACCTCCAGTGATAACTGGGTGTAATGTGATCTTCATTTCACTTCCTCTCTTCCCCTTCACTTTTCTGTCATCAGTAAGAAGGATCTAGGAAGTAGGATAGAAAAAGGAGGCAGATTTTTCCCATGTGACTGGCCTTCTATGATCTGGTGTGCAAAGGTTTTCTGGCAGGGCACAATTTTTGTCCTCAGAAGCCCTCTATGGATAATTTGTAATTATTTGACTAGGTAACAATGTCTAGCCATCTTTCTCCAACCATCTCTGCATCCTGTGAGATATACTAGAAGTCAGCAAACTCATTCTGTAAAGGGTTACATTCTTACTACTGAAGTCACCTTCCTGTGAGTGCTGGTACTGCCATCAGACATGACAATGGCATCCACTTAAATTGAGGAAGACTCTGGCATCTTGCCCACAGAATAGCAGAACTACAGCTTTGCCCAGCTGATGACCCCAACATCTGAGGAAACTCTTATAGGGACTTGACTTCAAACTTCTTCAAGAGGATCTAGGAGCCAATCCCATACCAAGGTCAAGGAAATGAGTTCCAATTTCTCCCAGGAAATCTGTCGACTCTTACAGTGCAGTGAATTGCTTGGTGTGGCCCTACTAGCCATTGTCCTCCATTTTGTTTTGTTGTTGTTAGGTGCTGTTGAGTCATCTCCGACTCACAGCAATCTTGTGTACAGCAGAACGAAATACTGCCCAGTCCTGTGCCGGCCCCACAATCCTAGCTATACCTGAGCTCATCATTGCAGCCACTGTGTCAATCCATCTCATTGAGAGCCTTCCCCATTTTCATTGTCCTTCCACTTTGCCAAGCATGATATCCTTCTCCAGGGAATGGTCCTTTCTTACAACATGATCAAAGTAGTTGAGATAAAGTTTGGCCATTCTCCCTTCCAAGGAGCTTTCCAGCTGCACTTTTTCCAGGAAAGATTTGTTAATTCTTTTAGCAGTCCATAGTACAGTCCATTTTGTGATGTATTGTAAATCCTAGTCTCTATGCCTATTGAGGATGGCCTGTATCTTGAGTCCCACTTTGCTGGAATGTGTGACTCAAGTCCCCACCCTTAACATCTTTGAGAGTATAAATGTGAATGTTCTGGGAAAGTTCTCTCTCTTGCACCAGTCCTGCATTTGGTTTGTCATCATCTCACCTGTGGATTTGAGACAGTAGCCAACCATCTGACCTACCAATTTGGGTTTGCCAGATGCTGCAACCATTTTAGTTGGGAGAATCCTCCAGACCTTTCCACAGATTGGGACTTGCCAGCCTGCCAGCCTCCACTACCACCATGTGACTAGCTTCCTTAGGAGATTATGAGTTCTGTGCAATGTCACAGAGAAATACAGAACCCTGAGATGGGGGGAGAGTACTGAGGGGAGGAGGAAGAGTTGATGTCAGAGATTATAAAATAGGACCAAATGCGGGTCCCTGCCCAGTGTACAGCCAGGCCAAAACAATTTACACACTGAGTGATTAAGAGTAGATAAAATTATTTATTGCAAAGTGGCAATGCAAGGAGACAGGGGTTTTTGTCCAGATATGACTCAGTGATTCTAAGGTGAAATACAGTTTTGTAAGTTTCAGGGAGGAGAGTTATACATATTCATAAATATATCAGGAATTTGGGTGAGAGATAGTTGACAATTGGTTTGCACATTGGATGAGTCACACTGGCTTCTTGTCATCAGCTGACTGGGGCTTAGGCAGAGGAGAGAATGTCAGTTCCCAGCAACTTTATTTCTGCCTGCTTCAACGTGCATGTGTTAGGGCCAAAGTAAATTTTCAAGTTGTTTTCTAATACAAATTAATGCATTTATCACCTGTTTCTAGGGGAATAGCAGGAAAGAATGTGCAAATTGGCTTTTCTTTCAATTCAGTTCTTAAGGAACTGAGCTTATTGTGTTTACTCATCTTTCTCCAATAGAAGTCCTATTTGTCTTAACCAGGGTGGGGAAATAGTTGAGAGTAACTATGTTCATTTATTCATTTCCAACAGGGGTCCTATCTAACCTAATCTATCTGTCCTAACCAGGCTGGGGGAAATAATTGAGTTTTGACTTTACTCTGTTTCAGTGATGGAGTGGCACAACAGTTTGGAAATGTTGGGCATTTGGGACATCCTTAACCTCTGCCTCACAAAGACCAGCCTTGTGCTGATCTTTCTAAAAGAAATTATTCAGGTAGTTGGTGTCAGAAGTGGAATTCACTTCAATTGCCCAGACTCACCAGAATATGTGATTTTGCAGAAAAAGGAGATAAATGGGAGAAAATGAAACTTCTGGTTTCTGGATGGGATAAAAGCCACCCATGGCTTGAAGCAGCTGTTTTGTTAAGATCAGTTACCCAAGGTAAGAGCTATTCATGAGATTTAGCAGAGCTGGATCTAACTCCTGAGAATGGCTATTTGCATGCATATGGAAATACAGAGTGATAAGGAAAAGACAAGACTTACAATTCCTTGGTCGCTGTTATCAGCAATAACTGCAGTGGCAGCAAAAAATAATGTAGGGGCTGGTTGTAGCACTGAACCAAGCTCAGATCCAGTCAGATAAGAGCTTCTACTGCAAGTTTCAGGGCCTATCCAGAAAGAAAAAATTGTGTTGGAAAACAGGAAATACCCTAATGACCACTGATCACCAGGAAGGTAGTCTAGGAAGGGAACAGGCAAAACTAAGAAACTATTGAAACCAGGGCCCATAGTGTAAAACAATTGCTTCAGTTTGCAGATTAGTATTGTCAGCTTCTTGAGGAACTTTTACTAAAATGGATTGTGAGAGTGACTTAGGGGTAATGTTTTTAGTTTTGAATGTTACAGAATGAAAGTGTATGTATGTATGTAAGGCACACAACTCACTATGAAACAGGCACAAATGTTGATCCAGTTACACAGCAGGTTAACCCGGAGGAGACAGCCAGCTTTGTAGAGTAGATAAAATTTGCAGTTAGGTTTCTGTATCCTGAGAAAGGAAACTGCCTCTATCCCCCTCTAAATACCCTCTGGAATACTACAGAAGAGCAGCTAATGTGCTGCTTATGCAAGTGATGCTGGAATGGGTTTATGGTGATCAGAATATTCATCCAAAGAGTATGTTTCTTACACGGGTCATAGAAGATATGGTAATTGAAGGAAGCCCTTTCTACATGGGAACCCCATGTAAACTTGCTACTGCAAAAGAAAGTAACACTCCAAGAAGCCATGTTGGGTCTGTTGGCACAGTTTCAGTCTTACAGAAGTGATTAATAGGATAATGGGAAAAGGTAAAGGGAAAATAACTTACTTCAACATGTCGTACAGTTTTCAATGGTTATTAAGAAATGGGTTAAATATAGCAGATGTTGATGTAGTTGAGACAAAGGTGCTAATGTAGCCCTGTAGGAGGTTGGGCGGATCAATGAAAACTCCTGCTTGTCCCCTAACATTAAGGTGGAGTAATCACGTCTTTCTATTTACTCCAGTTGGGAGAAATTTAATATTGGGAACTCCCATCTGGGACCAGTTGAAAGAGAAGCTCTGTTAGTTGATGAATATAGGAACTGATGAGGAGGCCAGATTCTTCCAATCCACCCCCAGCAGGGAACCCAAGGCCATGTGAACATTTGTGGATAGAATGGCCTCTTGGGAATAGATTTCTTGGGGCTTTTGGATACAGGAGCCCAACGTACTGCCATCCTAAAACCTGTCAATGAAATCTTGAAGGGACATAAGTTTAGACTAGGGATATATGGGTAGATATTGAGGGGACTATGGTGAAAGTTTGAATGAGAATTGGAAGATTTCAACAGATGTTGTATGAAATATTTGCATCTCCCTTACCTGAATGTATTATTGATATGGATATTATGTCTAATTGGAGAACACTCTCTTTACCTATTATTGTGAAACTGAAGATGTGTAAGTCTGTCCTTGGGCCAGTGTTGATTGGATATGCTAAATGGGGACCATTAGAATTTCCTGAACCCATGCAGGTTATTAACTTGAAACAGTATAGGATACTGGAAAACAAAAGGCCATTGTTGCTTTGATCAAAGACATGCTAAATGCTGGAGTACTGGTGCTAACAAATTCTTTGTATAGCAACCCTATATGGCCCATGAAAAAGGCAGATAGCTCATGGAGACTGACAGTAGACTACTGAGGCCTAAATAAAGCAGTGTCACAGTGGCTTCAGCTGTTCCAGATGTGGTATCAATGGTGCAGAAGATACAACAGGATAAATGAGACTTGTATTCAGTGATTGATCTTGAAAATACCTTTTTTCTCCATCTTAATCTCAGAAAAGAGTCAGCTTCAGTTTGCTTTCACATGAGAAGACATTCAATATACTTTCAGTGTCTTGCCACAAGGCTATTTGAATCCACCAGCTAACTGTTATGGCTAGATTAGAAGAGACTTGTTCTTGGTGCAGATTTCAAGTATGGTGATACATTACATTGATGATACTATGCTAATATCAAACACAGAAGAACAAGCTAGGGCAGATTAGAAAAGAGTGGTGGCCCACTTGACCAATAGAGGTTGGTTAATAAATCCAGGAAAAAAAAAATCACTACCTACCCCCAAGACTAAGCAGAAAGCCCAGTGTTTAATTGGACTGTTTGGATTATGGAGAATACATATTCCACGTCTGGGAATACAGGTGGCTCCCATCCATAAAACCACTCAGAAGAAAACCACATTTGAATGGGGGTCTGAGCAACAGCAGACTATATCTGAATTACAGAAAGTGGTCTCACTCTCCTTGCCCTTATGATTCACATTCAGACATGATTTTGGAGGTGTCTGCTACACATGTTTATGCAGATTGGATCTTATGGCAAAAACCTGAGAACACTGCCCTACAGTGACCATTGGGATGCTCGAGGAGAAAGTTTCCAGATGTCGTGACACAATACACACCATTTGGAAGGCAATTAGTGCCTTTTTTTGGGCATTGATTGAGACTGCCTCAATGATGGAAGGACATGAAATCATGAGAAATGAAAGACCCATAATGTCTTGAGTGATGTCAGAAAAATATTCTAATAAGGAAGGCAGTTCCCAAAATAGTTGTATAATACATTGGAAATGGTTCATTCAAGAACAAGCTACTGAAGGGATCCAAGGTGGCACCCACCATATCCATGAACAGGTAACATTTTTCCCCTTAGGTTCTACCCTGAAACCACCTGAGAAGCTGTTAGAATGCATTGCTACATGGACTGTGTCTTATGAACAACTTTCTGCTGACCAGAAGAAGGCTGTTTTGTTCACAGTTGGCAGTTCCAGGGTACATGGATAATATTTGATGTGGCAACTTGCTGCATTAAGACCAGCAGAGAGAAAGATCCTGATTGAATAAGGTAGGATCAAGTCAGTTCAAGGGACTGAACTGTATGCTGTCTCCCTAGCTCTCGTGAAAGAATTGGGAAATTGTGAGAGCCCATATGCTTGGAGTTTTATTGATCCATGGGCAGTGGCCAATGGCCTGGCTATATGACAAAGCAAATGAATGATGGAAAATTAGATTATTAAGGGGACACCTGTGTGTGACATGGACGTATGGCAAGCACTCTGGGAATTCAAAGGATGCATTAGAGTAGGCCATGTCCATATCCATCAGAAGAATCAGCTTCCAGTATCAAAAGGTGATTGGAATAATCAAGTGGACACCTTGGTATGCTCCTTTGAGAAGGCCAACTGGGTCTATGAAATGAGTGGCCATAGGCGTGCTGCAGCAATGCAGATATGGGCCAAATCTAGATACATCCTTTTTGAACTTTCTGAGGTACAAAATGCCAATAAGGATTGCATGTCAGTCAGCATGAAAGAGAGAGGTTACAGTTGGCTTTGGGGAAAATTCCCCAGAAGGAAGATCCTGCATATAGCTGTCACGTTGATTATATAGGACCAATGTTGCTAATGGCTCTAGGTGGCTAGAAATGGATTTTCACAGGAATAGATACTTACTGTGGCCTGGGTTTTTCTTATACCATGACAGGTTCAAATGCCAAAAACACCATCAAAATATTCTAACAAAAGATATTGTACCAATTTTGCCCACAAAGTTTATTTCCTCAGACCAAGGAACACATTTTTCAGTCCATAGGGTGCAGCAATGGGTCAAGAAAATCATCTTAAGTGGACTTACCATGTTGCATACCATCGTCAAAGTAGTGGCTTGATACAGAATTAAAATGGGCAATTGAAACATTAGTTATCTGAAACCAGGAGTGGGGGATAAAGGCATAAAAAGCTGGCTCACATGCCCCCATGAATGTGTGCTCACACTCAACAAGAGGGAGGTGAAGGAAGGATCACCACTGGATGGATTCCTACATTTTCCTGGGGGATCTGGGAAAGAGAAGATAGGGGAGGACACTGGTACCATCATGCACTTCTTTCCCACTCACCTGACATTGCTTTCTTACTAGCAGAAATGGTTGTTATAGGACTTGGGAAATAGCTGTGGGTGCCAGAGGCAAGGGTGATCCCTAAGCAAGAGACTGTAACTATACCCCTGAATCTGTTTGCCAGAATTCCCAAAAGCTTTATAGAATGGATTGTACATTTCCCCATCTGGAAAAATTGGGGTTGACTGTAAATACTACCATCTTGCCCAGTGGTTGAAAAGGCCCACTACTGTTGTACCTGTGCAACAGTTATGGGAGTGAGCTGAGAGAGAAGCACTTGCTAGACTGGTCTTGTTACCAACAATCTGGACTGGGACAGGAGCTGAACCTGATGTCCCTCCCAAAGTAGGAAAGTTTGGGTGAAAATGACAAATGGAAGGAAGTAGAAATAATAGCTGAAGGTAAAAGAATGAATAAATGGGATATGCAGCAGAGGAAGTCGAACATTATGCTGATACCTAAAGAGAGACTCAAAGCAAGGAAATAAGTTTCTCTCAGTCAAATTTTATCAGAAGCCTGAAAAGGTGATGATGAGACAGACTTTTGAAGTATTTAATCAGATCAGATGGACACCTACAGAAGAACTGAATGGCTATTACCTGAGTAACCTCACTCTTAGGACTTTTTGACCTACTGAAGGACTTTAACCAAAACCAAACTCACTGCTGTCGAGTTGATCCTGACTCATAGTGACCCCTCCTTGGGCTTCCAAGGTGGCATCTCCATGGAAGTAGATTGCCCAATCTTCCTTCTGAGGAGTGGCTGGTGGGTTTGAACCATAGCCTTCTGGATAGCAGTCAAATGCCTCGGTCACTATGCCACCAGAGCTCCCATTGAAGGACTTTGGGACTGGTAAAATGATAGGGAGGGGCAAATTAATCCTTTAAGTGTGAAAGGGCTAATAACTAGAAGAGCCACAGGGTAGCCTGCAGTGCAGTAAATTGCTTGATGTGGCCCTTTCAGCCATTGTCCTCCATTTGTGACATATTGTAAATCCTAGGTTCCGTGCCTGTTTAGGATGGGATATATCTTGAATCCCACCTTGCTGGAGAGTGTGACTCAAGTCATGACCCTTGGCTTCCTTGAGGATACCCTCAATATGTGAATATGTGAATGTTTGGGGAAAGTTCTCTCTCTTGCTCCATTCCTGCATTTGGTTTGCCATCATCTCACCCCTGGACTTGAGACGGTAGCCAGTCATCTGACCTGCCAATTTGGGTTTACCACCCCTGAAACTACTTGAGGTGGGGGAAACCTCCAGAACTACCCACATATTTGGGACTTTCCAGGCTGCCAGTTTCCCAGCCACCAGGACCATCATGTGTATTTGCGAGTTCTATGAGACATTACAGAGAAATACAGAATCCTAAGACAGGAGGGAGAGGACTGACAAGAGGAGGAGAAATTGATGTCAAAGATGATAGATGGCACAAAAGTTTGGGAAAGTTGGGCATTTGGGACATGTTTAACCTCTGTCTCATACAGGCCAGTCTTATGCTGATCTTTCTAAAACAAATTATTCAAATAACTCCTTTGTTCAGGCTTCACTTACACTGGGGCTGAATTCAGCAAATTGAAAACAATTTACAAAGAGGTGGGATTCCAGGTTCCATTTTCCACAGATATTCTTCTATCTCTTGGGGCACCAAAAGGGTGAAATCTTTATATCTCATAGGGAAGGAAAGAAAAAATCACCCTTGTTCAGTCAGCAGTTCCACCTTAATAACTCTTCAGACCTGCTTCTGAATTCTAGGGCTCTCTATGATGCTTTAGTATCATAGAATGGGACCTTCTATCTCTGACAAAATCTTTATGAATGCTCACAGGCATGATTTTAGTACAGGTATGCTTCCATCCAATTTTCCTCTGTTTTGGGAATTCAACTGAAATTCCAAAACAAGGAGCACTGCACTAAACATACAGCATGCTTTTAGAAATGTCCAACTCAGAATCACTTCCTCACAATGGAAGAAGCTACATAAACACACACACACACACACACACACACAAATAAAATAAACTACTCTTCTGCCTTGTAATCATAGAATATCCATGCCTGTTTACGGAGTTCATGAATCAGCTGGTTCGATGTTATTTGATCCAAATAGTTTCCCAGGATGTACTTGAGACACCATATAAGACATGTAAAGTCTTTTTGTCCAATAAATATTTATAATATTCAAGATGCTATTTCAGCACTTTTATTGAAGCTTCAAAAGTAGATCAATATATTTCTTAAGCAACTGTGTTTGCCTCAGAACAAAAAGATAAATATTTCAATTTAAAAATGGCCAGAAGACATGAATAGATACTTCACCAAAGAGGACATTCTGGTGGCCAAAAATGCATGAAGAAATGCTCACAATCATTAGCTATTAGAGAGATGCAAATCAAAACAACCATTAGATACCATCTGGCTCTAGCACTAATAGCAAAGTTAAACAAGACAGAAAGTAACAAATGCTGGCAAGGATGGGGAAAAATTAGGACTCTCATACACTGCTGGTGAGACTGTAAAATTATACAACCACTGTGGAAAGCAGTATGGCGATTCCTTCAAAGGTTGGAATTAGAAATACCATTTGACCCAGCCATTACATTACTAAGTATGTATCCTAAAGAAGTGAGAGCCAGGACAAGAATAGATACGTGCATACCCATATTCATCATAGCACTATTTACAATAGCCAAAAGATGGAAAAAACCTAGGTGTCCATCAACAGAAGAACGGATAACCAAACTATTGGTTGTTGTTGTTGTTGTTGTTCTTAGGTGCCATCAAGTCATCTTCAACTCATAGTGACCCTATGTCCTTTTTCAGTCTTCCTTATTCATTGTCCAGCTCTCACATGCATATGAGGTAATTGAAAATATCATGATTTGTGTCAGGCATACCCTGGTCCTCAAGAAGACATCTTTTCTCTTTGGCACTTGAAAGAGTCTTTTGCAGCTGACTTGCACAGTGCTTTATGTAGTCTGATGTCCTGACTGCTGCTTCCATTGGCATTGATTGTAGAACCAAGCAATGTGAAATCTTTGGCAACCTCAATCTTTTCTCCATTTATCGTGATGCTGCTTGTA
>NW_006922653.1:64607-75957 GCF_000298275.1 Orycteropus afer afer
TGGATCTCTTCCAGTCAGTTGGCCAGGTAGCTGTCTTCCAAATCTCTTGGCATAACCGAGTGAGTGCCTCCAGTGGGGCATCTGTTTGTTGAAACATCTCAATGGATTTTCCATCAATTCCTGGAGCCTTGTTCTTTGGCAGTTGCTTCAGTGCAGCTTCAACTTCTTCCTGAAATATCATTGGTTCTTGACCACACGCCACCTCCTGAAATGGAGGAAGATTACAGTTCTTTGTGGTACAGTGACTTTGTGTATTCCTTCCATCTTCTTTCAATGCTTTCTGCATCATTCAATATTTTGCCCATAGACTCTCAATATTGTAATTTGAGGCTTAATTTTCTCCCTCAGTTCCTTCAGCTTGAGAAATGCTGAGTGTGTTCTTCCTTTTTGATTTTCCAACTCCAAGTCTTCTCACATTTCATTATAGTAATTGGTTTAGTCTGCTCACGCTGCTTTTTTGAAATCTTCTGTTCAGTTCTTTTATCTTACCTGGATGCCTCTGCTGCTTTCTCACTCTGTCCTGAATTCCCTGGCTTTCCTTTCTTTCCCTCTCTGCTTTTCCTGCCATTTGAAGGTTAGGGGCTGGTTCCCTCCCTTTACCTGGATGCCTCTGCTCCTTGCTCATTCTGTCTTGGATGCCCCGGCTTTCCTTTTCTTTTCCCTGTACTTTTTCTGGCACTCAGGGATTGGGTCTTAGGTCCCTCCCCTTACCTGATTCCTTCTGCTGTTTGCTTGCTCTGTCCTTGATGCCCTGGTACATACACACAATGGAATACTATGCAACCCTAAATAATAATGTAGAATCTGTAAAACACCACATAACATGAACAAATGTGGAGGAAATTATGCTGAGTGCAGCCTTGGGGACATCAGAAGTGGCAAGGTATCCAGGTAAAAATGGGTGGGAGACCAGGCTAGGCCCCAAGCCCACAAGAGCTAGGAAAGGGAGGGAGCAGTGGCACTTTCGGGGACCTCAGGAGCAGCAGGATATCCAAGTAAAAAGGGACAGGAGGCAAGGCTGGGCCCCAAGCTCCCTAGAGACAGGAAAGGGAGGGAGCAGAGCAGCTGGGGACCACTGGAGTGGCAGAATCCAGGTAAGGAGCAGGGGTCAAGGCAGGCCTCAGCCCCCTAGAGCCAGAAATGGGAGGGAACATCCAGGGACCACAAAGTGGTGGTTCCAGGTAGGAATTAGGTAAGGAGATGGCACAAAGGTTTCCAACAGCTAAAGGAGACAAATTTGTCTTTCAGTTTGTCATCCTGTGAGGCTTGTACATTGCTGTGCATCTTGAGGCTGTGCTACTGGTGTTTCAGACACCAGCAGAGTTGCACATGGTGCACAGGTTTCAACTCAGCTTATAGACTAAGACAGACTAGGAAGAAGGAGGAGGCCACCCCCTTCTCAAAAACTGGCCAGGGAAAACCTTATGAATAGCAGAGATACACTATCTGATACACTACTTGGAAACTTTATGAATAGCTTGGAAACACTGTCTTGCACACTTCAGGAAGATGAGCCCCTTGGGTTGGAAGGCACTCAAAATAGGACTGGGAAAGAGCTGTCTCATCAGAGTAGAACCGACCTTAATGATATGGATAAAGTCTTTCAGAACTTCCATGTGCTGATGTGGTATGACTCAAATTGAGGAGAAACAGCTGCAAACATCCATTAATGATCAGAACATGGAATGTATGAAGTATGAATCTAGGAAAATTGTAAGTTGTCAAAAATGAAATGGAATGCATAAAGATTGATATCCTAGGCATTAGTGAGCTGAAATGGACCAGATGTGGGCATTTTGAATCAGACAACCATATGATCTACTGTGCTGGGAATGACAAATTGAAGAGGAATGGCATTCATCATCACAAAAGATGTTTCAAGATTTGTCCTGAAGTACAGTGCTGTCAATGATAAAATAATATCCATACATCTACAAGGGAGACCCATTAATACTACTGTTATTCAAATTTATGCACCAACCACCAAAGCCAAAATGAGGAAATTGAAGATTTTTATCAACTTCTGCAATCTGAAATTGACTGAACATGCAATTAAGATGTGTTGCTTATCACTGGTGATTGGAATGCAAAAGATGGAAACAAAGAAGAATCATTGGTTGTTGGAAAATTTGTCTTTGGTGACAGAAATAACAGAGAACGCATGACAGATTTTGCAAGACTAATGATTTATTCTTGCAAATCCTTTTTTTCAACAACACTAACGGTGGCTATACATGTGTACTTCACAAGATGGTGTACACAGGAATCAGATTGACTATATCTGTGGCAATAGGAGATGGAAAAAAGCTCCATATGTTCAGCCAAAACAAGGCTGGGAGCTGATTGTGGAACAGACCATCAACTGCTCATATGCAAGTTCAATATGAAGTTGAAGACAACTAAAGTAATCCACGAGAGCCAAAATATGACCTTGAATATATCCCTCCTGAATTTAGAGATTATCTAAAGAATAGATTTGATGCATTGAACACCAATGACTGAGAACCAGAAGGATTGTGGGATGGCATCAAGAGCATCATCCATGAAGAAGGCAAGAGGTCATTAAAAAGTCAAGAAATAAAGATAAGATGAAAATGGATGTCAGAAGTGTCTCTGAAATGTGCCCTTGAGTGAAGAGTAGCTAAAGCAAATGGAAGAAATGACAAGATAAAAGAATTGAACTGAAGATTTCAAAGAGCAGCTTGAGCAGACAAAGCAAATTACCATAAATGAAATGTGCAAATATCTGGAGTTAGAAAACCAAAAGGGAAGAACACATTCAGCATTTCTCAAGCTGAAAGAACTGAGAAAAAATTAAGCCTCTAGTTGAATATTGAAAGATTCTATGGGCAAAATACTGAATGATGCAGGAGGCATCAAAAGAAGATGGAAGGGATACACAGAATCACGGTACCAAAAAGAACTGGTAGATCTTCATCCATTTCAGGAGGTGGCCTATGTTCAAGAACAAATGATATTGCAGGAAGAAGTCAAAGCTGCACTGAAAGAATTGGCAAAGAACAAGGCTCCAGGAATTGACGGAATTTCCTTTGAGATGCTTCAACTAACAGATGCCTCACTGGAGGGACTCACTCAGTTATGCCAAGAGATTTGGAAGACAGCTACCTGGCCAATTGACTGGAAGAGATCCATATTTGTACCCATTCCAAAAAAAGGTAATCCCACAGAATGTGAAAATTATCAAACAATATCATTAATATTGGATACAAGTAAAATCTTACTGAAGATAATTCAAAAAATGGTTGCAGCAGTATGTTGACAGAGAACTTCCAGCAATACAAGCTGGATTAAGATGAGGATGTGGAACAAGGGTTATCATTGCTGATGTCAGCTGGATCTTGGTTCAAAGCAAAGAATCCCAGAAAGATATTTACTTGTGTTTTATTGACTATGCAAAAGCCTTTGATTGTGTGGATCCTAACAAATTATGGATAATATTGAGAAGAATTCGAATTCCAGAACACTTAATTGTACTCATGAGGAACATGTACATAAACCAGGAGGCTGTCATTCAAACATAAAAACGGAACATTGTATGGTTTAAAATCAAGAAGGGGGGACACCACGGTTGTATACTTTCACAATACTTATTCAATCTGTATGCTGAGCAAATAATCTGAAAGGCTGGACTATATGAAGAAAAACATGGCATCAGGATTGGAGGAAGAATAATTAACAACCTACAATATGCTGATGACACAACTTTGCTTGCTGAAAGTAAGGATGACTTGAAGTACTTACTGACAAAGATTGAAGAATATAGTCTGCAATATGGATTACATCTCAATATAAAGAAAACAAAAATCCTCATAATTGGACCTATAAGCAGCATTACAATAAATGGAGGAAAGTTTGAAATTGTCAACGACTTCACATTGCTTGGTTCTGCAATTGACACCAATGGAAGCAGCAGTTGGGACATCAAACAATGCATAACACTGGGCAAATCATCTGCAAAGGACCTCCTTCAAGTGCCGAACAGCAAAGATATCTTCTTGAGGACTAAGGTGCACCTGACACAAACTATGGCATTTTTACCATACACCTCCTATGCATGTGAGAGCTGGACAATGAATAAGGAGGACCAAAGAAGAGTTGATGCTTTTGTGCTGTGGTGTTGGTGAAGAATGCTGAAAGTACCATGGACTGCTAAAAGAACTAACAAATCTGTCCTGGAGGAAGTGCAGCCAGAATGCTCTTTGGAAGCGAGAATGGCCAGACTTCGTCTCACCTACTTTGTGCATGTTGTCAGAAGGGACCATTCCCTGGAAAAGGATGTCATGCTTGGTAAGGTGGAGAATTGACAAAAGAGGGGAAGCACCTCAAAAAGATGGATTGACACAGTGTCAGCAGTGAAGGGCTCAAGTATAGCAAGAATAATGGAGCTGGCTCAGGACTGGGAAGTGTTTCTTTCTTCTGTGCATAGGATCACTATGAGATAGAGACAACTCGATGGCACCTAACAACAACAACAACAGTGGTGAGTGAAATAAATCAATCACAGAAGGACAAATATTGTATTAGTCCATTATTGTAAAAAGTCAAGGAAAGTTTTATATATGGAAGGAAATTTTCTTTGTGTTACCAGGGGTGGGAGGGGAGGGGAGGGAACACTGTTCTATAGGTAGAGAGAAGTATCTATTTGGGTGAAGAGAAGGGCAATGTACCAAATATGAGTGATCAATATGCTGCATTGAGGAAGAGGAAGACATAGAGAGGTGCATGGGAGATACAGACCACAAAGATTAATTCTTTTGCACATACAGTACTGCATTGTCAGTGAAGGCAAACATGGATATATGGGTGGAGAAATGGATGGACAGGCTGAACTATTTGGTAAGTCTATGCAGGAGGGAGTGTGCCCCAGACCATATTGGCAAACAAGATTTCTGCAAGTATATTTGTATGTTCTGTAAGAATTTCCAGATATATAGTAGAGCTGACAAGGGACACGGTCATTGTCACTTCTTGGCCACAGCCATCTACCCAAAGGGAACAAGTAGTTGGACCTGTGAGCTCAGGACCATAGTTGCAGGGGACATCAAACTCAATTGACATTGTTCCACATCCTACTTTTGCGAGTAGTGACTGGTAACTTAAAAGCTTGCAAGCGGCCATCTAGATGCAACAATGGGTCTCTCTTTTTCCAGAGGAAATAAGAATGAAGAAAACCAAAGATTCATGGAAACAATTAGTCTAAGCAACTGGTATACCATGTGATTCTCAGCCTATACGACTATGAGACCAGAAGAACTAGTTGGTGGCTGGCTACCACTGTTAACCATTCAAAATTCAAAATATTAAAAAAAAAAAAAAAAAGACCAGATTTGCTGGTCCGATAGAGCCTGATGGAACCACTGAAATTATGCCCTTTAGCTGCCTTTCAAGTCTGGAATTGAATTCACTTCTGTGGCTTCCAGCCAAACAAAAGACAAGCATGTAAGGTAAATATTTACACTAGGTAGATACACTCCTTGGCGAGAACAATAATGGGAGAATAGAAGGGTTGTGTATGCTTAGGGGACAGGAGTGCATGGAGAGAAAGACACAGGGTTACACAGGTAACCATGGGGAAGAACTGGGAGGGGAGCTGTTAAATTGTGGTAAATTACAGTGTCATGAGACAAACTGTATGTGAACTACTGTATGGAAAGTGAATTTGCTCTGTAAACTTTCACCCAAATCACAAAAAACAAAAACAAAAAAAAATGGAATTTTAAAAAAGAAAACTGTGTTTGGGTGCCATGGGTTTTGGCCTCATGCCCAGATGTACCACGATTAGAGTGACAGCTGAGAAGCTAATGCCAGAAGCCTACAGAAGATGCCTGAAGAATTGTTTTAGGTAAATTGATGATTAAATGAGTAGTTGTAAAATGCTAACCACAACTTGGATAAGTACCTGCAGAATTGTGTCAGTTGAGGACAGAAAACAAAGTTTGTGTTAATTTGATATCAGCAGTACCCATTTTTTAGGCCTGGAATCCATATTTAAGAAAATTACCCTATTTAAATAAATGGTTAACCGTGTGCATGTGAAGATATTTGCCTCCTTTACTAGAGGCCCCACGTGAATCTTCATCACATCTGCAGTCAGAATTTTTCTTTAGGGAAAAATAAAATACTGGTAAGCTTTCTCATAACTGCAGCACATGAATGCTCTTATTGCTGTTAGATGCTGAGTCAACTTCAAACTGTTAGGTACAATATAATGAAATATTGCCCATCCTACATTGTCCTCATGATCTTAGAATGTTCAAGTCCATTTGCGCAACTATTGTGCCAATCTATCTCACCAAGAATATTTCTTGCTCTCATTGGCACTGTACTTAATTAAACATGATATCCTGTGCCCAATGCTTGATCCCTCCCGATGACATATCCAAAGGAAATAGTGAAAATATTCGGTTGTGATCCACATATACTCTTAATAAAATCAATTTTAAACATTGCCTTTAGGAAAACTTTTAGCATAACTTTAAACATAGCCTAAAAATCCTCATAAGCTACTAATTTCACAGATCCATATTGGAGCAAACTTCACCTTCCTTTATAGCTTATGTCTTCTGGGACTCTGCCAGGTCTGGGGTATGTTTTCTCTCTCCCCTCTCCAGGTCACTGCAATTTACATACCTCTGCCTGAAATCCTCTTCATTAAACTTGCCATCATACCCCTCTTCCACCCAGGGTACTTCGAAATATGTTTCAGATTTCATCTTTCAACATTCCACTCAGGTATCTCGCCTGATTGGATTCCTAACTTAAGCTCACACAGCATAATAAGTAGACCTTAGCTAATCTAAGCAACCTCAAGATCATTTGTCCAGGGTTTGACTTTCCCTGGAATGTAAGTAATCTCAGAGCAGAGTTCTCACCATCATGGTTATAACCCCCATGCCCAACCTCCGCCCCACACAGCTCAGACCCCCACTGTGTGTTTACCTGTGGCTGTAAACCTATGCCTAGCCATTGCACAGTGCAGGCTCCCATGGCTGCAATCCTATAACCATGGTAGACTCTCAAAAAGCATTTTTTGAATAATGCTGCACATGGTAGACTCTCAAAAAGCATTTTTTGAATAATAAAGTCACTGTGTTTTCCAGAAATTATAGAATCCTGCTTTCCTTCTTCCTGGCTCTTCCAGGTTATTCATAAACTGAATGACAAGAGAGACCCAACCTAACAAGGATGAACTTGAACAAAAATAAGAGTCAGGAAACTGCTTGTTGTAGGAACTCTAAACTGCTCACGTGGGATTCAACCAAGGTCAGGCTCATTATAAATCTCTAGGACAAGGCCAGATACACAAGACAGAGAGAGATGTGTGGTGTCAATTTGGATTTAACTTGTAAACACAAAATGCTGTAGCATATTAAAGCTATGTCCTTGCTTCTCAAGGTCGGGATCTGATTCTAGAATTCTTGTCCATCCACTCTCTGCATGAGCTTTAACAGTGACTTGAAACATGTGGAAATATGAACCTGAAGATGCTTAGCTCTCATGAGCTGAGTCATAACACACAAATGAATGTACATGTTTATTAATTCAGAAACAAATATCTGTGATGAAGTACTCTGATCACATGAATCCATAAATGAATTCAAAACCAGGCACCTCCTTTGTTATTTTATGGAGGATCATG
Source organism: Orycteropus afer afer (assembly GCF_000298275.1). Lineage (NCBI taxonomy): Eukaryota > Metazoa > Chordata > Mammalia > Tubulidentata > Orycteropodidae > Orycteropus > Orycteropus afer. The sequence continues at coordinate 72,268 of NW_006922653.1, forward strand.
GTTCCCTGCTGCAAGAGAAGCCAGGGCTGGTAGTAGGTCACTAGGGAAATGCTGTGTCTGTGCCAAGGGAGCAGGTAGGCTGCATCTTCTGACCTCCTCTAACCTACAAGAGGAAGACAGAATCACTATCTGTAGCCCTAGACTTATCCCTGCTAGACCAGACATGCCACTCCCCTCCAGCCCTTTCACCAACCCTGACACTAACAGTTCCTCCCACAGCACCCACCATCTCGCTGCTGGGTTCAATAATTAGGTGCAGTGGCCACACAGAACTCACAGATTATGGGGTTTGTTAGGGAAGCACCAGGCTACAATTCAAGTTCAGGAACAATACTCAGTCTCAGTCCACCATCTCTCAACCAACAGTCTCTCTCAGTCTCTCTCCCAGCAGTGCATGTCTCTTGGTGTCTTTCAGCAGTGTGTGTCTCTCAGGAGCACATTTCTCTCAGCAGCACATCTTTCTCAGCCAGCAGTCAGGAAACTTCTTCTGCCTCTAGAAGGGCTCCTTTTGAGCCTGGCAGGGTGACCACTAATCAATCCCAATATCAGAATTCTATATACCTGAGAGAGCGAACTTCCCAGAAAATTACTTTTTGCTGGTCCCAACAGAAATACCCCAGGTGGATAGTTTTAACAATCAGAAGTTCCTCAGTTGCTCATGGCAAATTCCACCATTAAGTTTACAAAGACTTATGGCTAGAAAAGCCACACTATACAATTTACCATACCATAGTCTGTCTCCACAACATCAGGGCATCTGTTTGTACTGATCCATACCTAATCTCCCCAGAGATGTACATGTGCTTAACTCACATCTTGGATGCCTATGCATTTTTATTTTTATTTTTCCATGTAAAGAGCTCTTGCATGGATAAGAGTGGAGTAACAATGTCCACAATAGAAATTCAAGAATAATCTGTTGCCAGAGCTGGCTCTGCCACAGTCCCTAGTGGGTGTAATCTGCAAGAATAGTAACTCCATCCCCCACCACCCAGATCAGTTCTGCTCAAGGCCACAAGCTGTAACAGTTTTATCCAACTCCTGTGACTGATGCCTTGTTTCTGCTGATATGAAGGAGTGAAGTTGAAGACTATGATCACACATATCCCCAGACCCAGCCCGTATATCCACTATCATATACCCACTGTGGGTGGTCATACTTCACCTTTGTCTGAATTCATACTCTGGAGTCCACATCAGCTGTAGCAAGTGTCTTCTTTTGGTTTTAATGGCACATTAACGGCATACAACAACAACCATTAAGATACCAGCCCACTAGTGCCTAAGGCACTTGACTGCTAACCAGAAGGCTAGCAGTTCAAACACACCAGTCACTCCCTGGAAGGAAGGTTGGGCAATCTACTTCTGTAGTGATACTGCCTCGGAAACCCAAGGAAGGGTCGCTATGAGTTGGGCCTGACTCAACAGCACATAACAACAACAACAGCATCCCCTATGGGTAAAACATGACCAACTGAGAGTGGACTCAGTGAATATTTCATGCAACTTTGTGGTCTCAGTCCTCTCAGTACCCTATTTTACTTAAAGGGAACTCAGTGACTGAAGGTTGCTCTCCCAACCTGCATGAAGAGTTGGGCCCTTATCTTCTGCTTGGGGTCATTTTATGAGCTAGTCATTTGCCCCTGACCACAGGCAGATTCTTTACATGTCCAGTGAATTTCTCTTTCTTTCGGAAACTGCACCTTACCTCTCTGACAATTTGGCTGTAATGGACAATCTCTGCATCCAGACAACACCTCCTTGCTCCCACTGCTAGTCTTTCAGTTTCCTGCTGGGTATTTTTGTCTGAAGCTCCATTCAAGAAATTTGACCTCAGTCAGTGGGTGAGTGTGGTTTGGCTGCCTTCACAGCCCAGCACCCCAAGTGGACAAGTCTGTTAGGAAGTCAAAAAGCCCAATGTGCCTCTTCAGAGTTATCAGGAATCCACCCACTAGTGAGTGGTTTCTCCTTCTGTTTCACTCACCTGCTCCCTTGCTTTTGCCTCCTGGGAGCCCTCCCTTACTACATTCTTGCTCCCAAGTCCAAGTTTCAGGCTCTGCTTGGCAGGGGTTGGAAGGGTAAACTAAGACACTGGGTCCTGGAGGTCTTCCATAAGCCACTCTGACCCAAGGATTCAACTCTAGTTCACTCAGGAAGCAAAGCTGCCATGAGGTAAACCCTAGGAGTTGTAGGTAGCAGTGTTGCCATGCTGTGGAGGGATCAGATTTGAGGAAGAGAAAGCTGAGGTACAGTGAAAGTGGAGGCCAAGAGATGAGGCAGTCCATTGGCTCCTCCTTCCTGAGATGAGGTATTCCCCTTTCTTCCTGTAAAATGGGTAAGAAGAGAGAATAAATCCTTGGTCCTGCCTTATTAACTCATAGGCTTCTAGGAAAGCAACAGAAAGGAGAAATGCAATGTCGCAGTCATTTCCTTTTAGGTCCCATGCTACCTAACCCTGCCTTGTTCACAGACCAGCCTTTGTCCAAGCCCTAACCTTTCATGCTCACTGACTCCCACCCTGGTGATAATTTCAACGCTGTTATTGAAAATCTACCATAAACCTTAAACTCTTTGTCTTCATCTTTAATTACTTTTCTCTCAGTATTTTCTCTTCTGACATATTTGGTTCAGACTAGGACGATGTATTAATCCTACTGAAAATGTAATTTGATGAGGGAAGGAGCTGGATGTGGTTGAAATTGAGTCAGAAAAAACTAAAAAAAAAAAAAAGATGTCATTATTTGTTTTTATGATTTTGTTTTAAAATCAACCTTTCCTTGAACATGCAGGCATAACAATATTTCCTCCTACTCTTTCTTCTTCTTCTGTTTTCTTTTTCTTCATGAATATATACTAGCATTTCCTCTGGTTTAATGACTCTGACACATCACTCCAGATGAGAAAAAGAGAAATGTAACACACAGTTTTATAACTATATGACTTCTTCTGATACTCCCAGGAACAATATCTGGTTCAAACTAAAATGTGCCAAATTAACTCTCATAGGTAATTGTCAGGGCACATTTCCCCATGAGCTAGCTAATTATTGTGAGGGCAGAAATAGTATCTAGGCCATTGCCAGAATGTTTGAATGGAAATGAACCAACTTCTCTCAATCAAATGAATGCCCCCTGGGGCTGTAAGCCATGCAGAAATTAAAGGAGCCCTAAACTGGTGTCATATGTCTTGATTTTTGCTCCAAATAATCCACCAGTGCTACCCAATCATGCTTATAATTCACTGGCTTGATGTGCTATACAAGCAGTGGGCAGCAGATGCTGTCAATGCTCCAACAGGTTCCTTGGGTCGGTCCCCAGTGATCATCTAAGGGACTTTTGCATCTTTATACTTGAGAATATGCCCTGGCCTGAGGAGGGAGTTTAACCTATACATGAGCTGGCCAGATATTCCAGCAGCTAAGATGCTGGAGGAGTCCACTCAATGGCAGTGGGTTTTTTGGTTTAAGAGACTGGAAGCAGCCCTCAATTGATCATGGACTTGTTGTTGTTGTTGTTAAGTGCCGACGAGTCATTTCCGACTCATAGCGACCCCATGCACGGCAGAATGAAACACTGCCCAATCCCACGCCAGCCCCACAATCCCTGCTATACTTGAGCCCATCATCGCAGCCACCATGTCAATCCATCTCATTGAAGGCCTCCCCCCTCTTTCATCAACCCTCCACCCTAC
>NW_006922653.1:95442-101601 GCF_000298275.1 Orycteropus afer afer
AGACATTTTCTTATACACAACACAGAAAACCTCACTGGATTTTGCTACACATTTTCTGTTGGTGAAATATATATTTATTGTATTGTATACCAAAATAATTTAAGGTGAATTTCCAGCCACAAGAGTAGTTTTATCTGAGTCATGGCCATCATCAGTGCCTGGACTACATTACAAGCTAGTGTGAGCTTTTGTGCTCAACATTAACTTCACCCTGTGGTTTATGAGTTAATATAGAGGAACATCAGTTTGCATAAAATCTGGCTCCTGTTACTAAAGATCTGTGAGTCAGTGTGTAACACAAAGTTATATAAAAGGATTTTATTCTAATATGATAAAAGCACTAATAGAAATATGTCCCTAGAGACAAACAGGTAGGAGGAGATATTATTCACCATCCTAGACAATGATAGAAGTAGAACATCCTGGCTAAAGTATAGTAATGGTCTATAATTTTAAAAAAGTAAATAAATAATAATAAATGCTTGTATTGTTCCAGAAGGTTTTAAGCTGGGAAGTAGATGATAATTAAATAAGAAAATAAGGCAAAGATACAACAACTGTCAGATATTAGTATACAAAAGATTCTAAATTCCTGTCTACCTGCTGCAGATGGGCCAGTTTGTGATGAGGGGACATGATTTCTGTGTGACTGTCAGGTCATACATGCTGGGAATAACCTAGCTGCTCTGAGAAACACAATATTTTCTGGCCACTGAGTGGGAACTATACACTTTATATACATTATCCTATTTTCAGCTTTCACCTAAGTCAGCCGAGGTCAAAATATTAAACTAGATCAGGATTTGCATTGCCTTTCTACTCTTACTGTCAGATATTGCCTAAAAATTCAAATTCAAATTTAAAGTTGAACTTTAAAAAAAAAAAAAACTACCACTTCTACTTCATGAACTGACTTTGCCCATAATAGCACTTGGGTCCTTGAAGATGTCAGAAGACAACTGTGAAGGACACAGCTTTTTGAGTCATATGACCTGACCTGTGATCCTATCTGCCAATAGTGCCTGGAAGTGTCTTTGCCTCTTTGTCTCAGTTTTATCACCTGTTGAAGAGGTCGGGATACTTATTTCAGGATTGCTATGATGGCAGAGAGGGAGAGTATGTGAGGGTCTGCACAGTGCTATGCTGATGGATGTTGGACAGCACCTGGACATCTCTCAGTGGGAATATCCTTCAAGCTTTTTGCCCAATACGACTGTTTGTGCTGGCTCAGGCAGAAGGCTCAGTGTTGGTGAAATGAGGTCCTTAAGGGATTCTTTCTTGAGAAACACAGGGCCAGGCCCTGTCCTGCCTTGTTCAGAGAAGGTTTATCCTCTGCGAGATAAGCCCCCTATTCATAGTATCTGTCCCTGAGGAGGCATCATCTTTACTTTTTCTTCTCTAAGGCTGTGGAAGAACTGCCTTTCCTGCAAGAGCCATATCACCACCTTGCAACTGCTCAAGTGGCACTTCTGTCCATCTACAGAATCCCAAGTGGTTGAATTAGACCAAGAGGAGATGTGTAAGCATCATGCACTTACAGCTTTTCCCAGACAGATGAGTGGAAGTTGAGTCTTGTTGGAACCTGGGCTCTCAGCTTCCAATCTAAAGTAGCCCCTTCAGTGACTTTTTGGGCCCCTGTTTCTGCCCACCCAGATTCCTGGGGCTACATTTGTTGTTTGTGCATCTATCTCCCAGACATCCTGGACTTTGGAGCTCACACCTGTGTCTTCCTTCACTAGAGGACTGCCTTTGGGCTGGTGGGGCCATCTGGAGGTTCATGTGCCCTCCACTTAACCGATGACAGAAAGACTAGAGAAGAAGTACAATATCCCTCTATAGTGCCCATTTCTAAGATTCTCCTGAGACCATGCACTTCTTCCAACCTCTTCCTATCCAATTCCTTCAGCTTCTTTCTGGGAAAAAGGCAATTTTATCTCTTTAGTTTGATGTCCTGATACAAAAGCTTACTGAAACATGCATTGGCAAATTAAAAAGTATTTTCTTTATTGTTATTTCTCATTTAAAATTTTATGAACAAATCACAGAATTTCTGACCAGAAAGTGAGCCAAATAATAATAAAATAAAACAATAACACATCTTCTATTTTTTTTTTTTAAGCAGGGCAAACTTAAGCAATATTTACTAAATCCCTGTAAGTATGAGATACCACACTGTAATTTTGAGTATATGGTGCTCAAAAAATAAATAAATAAAAAATACATCTACTACATTTATGGAGCTTGCAATGTGCAAGGCAGTAATGTGTTCATCTAATCTTTGTGGTAACCCTGAAGATAAACTGCTGTTTTCTTCCTTTTGCAATAGTGGAAACAGCCTTCCCAAAGTGAGTTTACTGGAGACCATTCAACCAGTGAGTGGGTCACCCTGAAACACTCCAGGTCTTCCCAGTCCCAGAGTCCACAATCCTCTACTGAGCCATTTGGCTTCTCCTCAAGGTTATCCATAGCCCCTTCAAGACTTCCCAATCTGTCCTCTCCCTCCATATGCTGGCCAGTGTCCTCACCCAGGTAAGGAAAAGGAACCTAGAAGAGGTTAGGAACAAGAGCAAAGGTGACTCATTTATAGGGGCTTCTATCTCCCATTTCAGCCCTCTATCCACCATAGCATAAAGTCTGGTTTCTATAAGCAGCCATTTCATGTTATGTCTAATTAGTAAGATTATAAATTCTTGACAGGAAGAGAGTCTCATTTCTTTTTTTTTTTTTTTTTCCTCAGTACTACCCCTGGAAAAAACCAAAGGAAACCAAACTGTCAGTTCTGACTCATAGTGACCCCTCCTTTGTTTTCTGAGGTGGCATCTCTATAGAAGTAGATTACCCAGACTCCCTTCCGAGGAGTGACTGGTGGACTTGAACCACCAGTCTTCTGGTTAACAATCAAATGCATTAGGCACTACACCACCAGAGCTCCCGGATAAGCACTAGAAAAGTCAGCTGAAGGTACAAGTGAATGAAGAGATGCATGCAAGATTGACTTGATTAGTCCTTGATAAAAACAGACTTCACTCACACAGAGCTTCTGAGGCATTGGGCCAATGGTTAGCAATTTTTCCTAACAAACCTCAAGACTTATCCTTGCCTCCATTCTGAATGATTGACATGTAACAAAGGATAAAATTGAAGATGGTGAGATCTTTCTTGTCATCTTTCTTGGTCACCATGCAACTGAGGAGGGATTCCAGTGGAATTATGAGAATAGAAAGTCAGAAACTTCTAGTCCCTGGAGAAGTATGAATGTTCAGGGAGAAATGCTCTTCACAAATAAAGCTTTTTCAGAGACTCAGGATGCACTCATGTAGAACTTTTCTTAGAATTTTTCATTTTCTTACAAAAGTGAAGGCAAGACATTTAAATGATTTATAAACTTTTAAAATATAATTAAGAGTGATTTATTGATTCCTTTTACCTTTTAAAACTATTCCTATAATATGTTTTTTGTAATAAATATGACTTGGGAGAAAAACAAACATATCTTAAAAATGCACAGGCAATAATCATCCAGCAGCAATCAACACATCCTATATCTGGTGGTTTTTTTCCCCTCATTCCTGTCCCTTCCCATACTTGTCTACAGTCCCCAGGTGACACAGCCTTGCATGCTCCTAATAGTGCCTCTGTTTAAAGCTGTGAAGAAGACAAAAATGCTTCTGTTCCCTCTGTTTTCTTTTAGTCCCTAGCCCCTGCTACTATCACCCCATCCCTGCTGGCTCTTTGCCCAGTTTGCTGCTAATTTAGACTGCATCACTGAGCCCTTGTTCTATCTTTAGGGAGAAAGGAGTTATGGGTACTGATTCCAGCTACAAATGGGCTTCCCCCACCAGACGAACATTGAGGTTACAGCTCCATTTCAGGCAGTCCTTTCTCTCTGATTATTTCCTCTGGGTTCTGGTAAGTGCTCACTCCCCTTACACCTTCAGCAGCTCCACTGCTACTAGATACAGAATCCTCATTGGACTATCTTTCATTATTTTCCTACACCTCACCTATGATTTTGTATATTCCCTTTATTGGACTCTCTTCAATTCATCCTAATTTGAGTGTGATATTTACCTGGTTTCTTTCCCTAAAGTAGTGACTGCTCAGTAATTGTTTCTTTGATTCATTTACTTGTTCTTACATGAAGAATCTACAGAGTGACCAGCTCTGATACATCTTTCCTGTCCTCTTTCCCAGGCTTCTGGCCCTTCCTGAGGCCATGGTTTCTTACTACATGGCACCAGTCTGTTTCCCTGTTCTGTATTTTCTCTGTTCTCTCCATTTATCTGTTCTCTCCCACCTACCCCCACCTTCAGGGCTATGCCAGTCACAGAGAGGGAGCACTCACTGAACTTTATGGGAGTGAGTTTCAAGAATGTTGGTGTTCCTCAACAGATGTGCACATTTGTTTGTAATGAATCCAAAGGAGAAGATGAAATGGTTTGCATTTCACACGAGAGGTTCAGAGGTTGTGGTGGTTACGTTTGTGTGTCAGTGTGTCTGGGCCTGGCTGAGTGGCGGGCAGCTGGATGTATTATCCCCCATGCTGAGACTGGTAATCAACTCCATGGTGTATCTATGGGAGCAGCTGAGTAGCTGCCTTTGGGTATGTGATCTGCTTCCCGTATATAAAAAGCAGCTTTGGGAATGGTATCTAACTTATGGCACATTTGGACCCTGCATGTAGCCATGTCGTTGTTCAGCAGCCTGCCCTGCTCTGCCAGCACTGGGACTTACAATGGACTTAAATTAATGGCCTGCCATGTGGTTTGGTAACATTGGGACTGTACCTTTTTACTCGTTAACCTTGAGCTTGGCAGCCTCAGCAGCCAGGAGCTGTCTGAGTGAAGAAATGCCTCTAGTTCCAGTGGGCCGGGAGCAGGAGGCAGAGCTGGACCCCAAGGTTGAGGGGCTTTCACCCAGTCCCTACAGCCTGGCACTTTGGACTTGGACTTAAAGCTTCCAAACTGTAAGTAAGAGAATAAGCTCCTGTTTGTTAAGGCCATCCCTTTTGTGGTATATTCTTGTCAGAGCAGCACTAGGTAACCAGAACAAAGGCAAAATGTGCTTCAGAATCCCATAAATTAATTCATCCCATGAAATTGATCACCTTGTTTGTTTCTTATTGACTATTAAACATGTGCTCAGCTCTGTTTTAAATATTTTAATTACATCAAATAACATAACCTCTTCAAAACAAATTTATGAGGTAGGTGCAATTATTATCTCCATTTTAAAGATGAGAAAATTGAGGCACAGGCTACATAATTTGCCCAAGATACATGGAAGTGTATAGCAGATCCAAATTTTGAACGTGAGCTATCTCTGAAATGTGAGGTATAGTGTAAGCACAATGGGTGACGGCCACCATGAGTATCAAAACCCATTGCCTTCGAGTCGGATCTGACTCATAATGGCCCTTCCTTGGGTTTCTGAGGCAGTATCACTACAAAAGTAGATTGCCCAACCTTCCTTCCAAAGAGTGGCTAGTGGGTTTGAACCAACAACCATCTGGTTAGCAGTCACATGCCTTAGGCACTACACCACCAGAGCTCCCATGAGTATCATATGCTTACCATATACCTAGGAACAAATGGTGGGTTTAGAACAGAAAGGTAAGGGGTCTCTACCCTGCTTAGTTCTCAGTAAATTTGTATTCTTATTAAGAAGAAAAATGTGTATTTAAGAGAGTTCCATATCAGATGCTTTTGAGTCCTAATGGCCCTATGTGTGCTTTTGTTTTCAGTGGCTCATTTTTCAGAAGTAGATAACTTCTTCTTAGAAGCCACTGAGTCTACTCAAATCTTCACCCTTCGGTTAGCAGCTGAGAACTTTAGTGGTAGACACAATCTGAGGACTCTAGAGAATGCCATAGCTGTATTTAAAACTTGACACTATGAATATACAATTGTTTGGTTACAAAAGGAGAATCTATTGTGAGGAGAAAGTAAGTAATAGCAACCTTGAGATGGTTCTTCAGAAGGAGAGGAACTCTTCCTAATAGAATAAAATTTCTTTCAAACCCAGCTACACTGTCACATATCTCAACGATCAATATTAATTTGAAAACAACTTTCATTCTAAACTACAAATCTCAAAATATTTCTTGGAGAGTGTTGAGAATTTGGAGGCACTAAGTAATTTGTAAGATTATAATTTTGA
>NW_006922653.1:102116-103962 GCF_000298275.1 Orycteropus afer afer
GATGCATCTCCATAGAGTATGTGGGCACATCACCCTGGGTTGGGTGGTCTGCATGTACATCTTATTTACTATTGGGCTGAGAGCCAGCCCCTGTGAGTGAGTTTTATTCCAGATCTGAAGTGTATCCCAGGGCCCTAGTACTGGGAGTCCTACTCGACTGCAGCCGACCAATAATTTTGGTCATTATTGTGTTTTTTTATTTTGTTCCACATCTTTCCTCCCACTCTATCCAGGATCTCCAGTTTTGATCCTTTTCTGAGTGGTTGGCATTGGTAGCTGGGCACAATCTAGTTCTTCTGGTCTGGAGGTCCATCATGTCATAGGGCTGATTGCTTCCAAATGCCCTTGGTTTTTTGCACCCTTCTTTGCTTCTGATGATAGGAGACCATCAGCTGCATCTTAGATGGCCACTTGAAAGCATTTAAGACCCCAGTCACTACTCACCGATGTAGGTTGTAGAACAAGATTTTTATCTATGTTGTTGTACCTATTGAGTCTGGTGTCCTCCAACACAATGATCCTGAGTCAGTAGATCCATTGGATCTCTCTCCCACAGTGTCTAGCTCTCTGTGAGGGATTGCTCTATGTCTGTCTTCTGTTGTTTCTGTAAGGATTGTGGGTATTTTGTATCACTGGTATCTGTGCAAGATTAGCCTCAGCTGAATCTATCATTGGTCTAGAGTATAATACTTTTCACTAACATCCATCTGATCTTCTCAGATGTTTATGTGTTTATCTGCAGTCTGGTGTTTGGTGCTAATGGAAATGCAGTATTGTGGGTATACCGGTACTAGTTTCTGTCATCTATATCTTACATTCACAATTCAGTATCCTTTCTTTCCCCAATGTTACCATGGTGGTCACAGACTCTTTCCATACCATACCTCCCCTTACCCACCTCAGCATGTGGCCCCCAACTATCCCAAAATTATTCCCTCCCCTTCTCTTCCCACACTGGTAACCTACAAAGTGAGTTCCCTTCCTTGTCTTTTTACAGTAATGGACTCATAAAATATTTCTCTTTCGTGACTGACTTATTTCACTCAGCATAATGTCCTCCAGGCTCATCCACATTGTAAGATGATTCATATATCTTTCATTGTTCTTCAATGTAGCATAGTATTCCACTGTGTGAATGTACCATAATTTGGTTATCCATTCATCTGTTGATGGGCATTTAGGTTGTTTCCATATCTTGGCTATAGGAAATTGTGCTGCAATGAAAAAAATCATGTGCATACGTCTCTTCATGTCCTGCCTCTTATCTCTTTAGGATATATTCCTAGTAATGGAATTGCTCATTCAAATGGTATTTCTATTTTCAGTTATTTAAGGAAACACCATATTGTTTGCCAAAATGGGTGCACTATTTTACAATTCCACCAGCAGTGTATATGAGTTCCAATCTCTCTGCAACCTCACCAGCATTTGTTATTTTATATCTTGTTGAATTTTGCTATTATTGCTAGTGTGAGATAATATGTCATTGTTAATTTGATTTGTATCACTCTAGTGCTAAAGACTTTAAGTAATTCTTCATGTGTTTGTTGGCTGTCAGCATATCATCTTTACTGAAGTGTCTGTTCATGTCTTTCACCCATTTTGAATTGGATTGTTTGTGATTTTGGTGTTGAGGTGTTGAAATTTTCTATACATTTTGGAGATAAACCCTTTGTTACATATGTCATAACCAAATATTTTCTCCCAGTGTGTTGTTGTTATGTGCTGTCGAGTTGACCCAACACACAGCGACCCTTCCTTGGGTTTCCAAGGCAGTATCACTACAGAAGTAGATTGTCCAACCTTCCTTCTGAGGAGTGGCTGGTGGGTTTGAACCACCAGCCTT
>NW_006922653.1:108304-108896 GCF_000298275.1 Orycteropus afer afer
TAAACTAATTTTGCTTTTGAAATGTCCATAGCTGTGGTTTCTGGGATATGTCATCTTGTGTATTAATGGTTGGTTGTTATTTGCTATTTTTGGTTCTCTGTTCAAAGTACTCCCTTCACTGTCTCTTGTAAGGTTGGTCTGCTTTTAACAAATTCCCTTAGTTTCTGTTTATCTGGAAATCTCCTAATTTCACCATCATATTTGAGAGACAATTTTGCCAGTTATATAATTCTTGGCTGAAAATTGTTCTCTTTCAAGGTTTTATATACATTATCCCATTGCCTTCTCACTTGCATGGTCTCTGCTGAGAAATCAGAGCTTATTCTTATTGATTGTCCTTTGTAGGTAACTTTTTGTTTCTCCTGTGCTGCTTTCAGGATTCTGTCTTTGTCCTTGGTTTTGGTGAGTTTGATGATAATATGTCTTGGTGATTTTCTTTTGGGGTCTATCTTGTTTGGGGTTCATTGGACTTCCTGAATGGATATGTTCTCCTCTTTCATCATACCAGAGAAGTTCTCCTCTAGCAAATCTTGAGCTATTTTCTCAGTGGTTTTATTTTTCTCTTCCTGTTCTGGAATTCCAATGACACGTA
>NW_006922653.1:109941-111459 GCF_000298275.1 Orycteropus afer afer
TAATTGATGCAAGTGTGTTGGGTCACTCTGCTGTTTTCTTTGTGGTGGTAGAATCCCTGTGTGTAGTGTGGATATGTATTTCTGTTTGTCATAAGGAGGGTTTAGAGTTCAAAGCAGGAGGTTTTATGGTAATTGGATGAATATGTTTTCTTCTATTGAGTGAGTGAAGATATTGGCACAGAAGGCAGGAGTGGAAGAAGGAAAGATGGGTGTTGCTAGGGTCAATTTCTAGGGTTTTGAGCAGGCTATTTTTGATCGCATATTTATTTGCAAGACTGCAGCTCAACTTAAGGAAAGATTTTCATTGTTAGAGCTTCACAAATTTCCACCAATTTCAGGCACACTCAAAGATCTCGCCTCCGTGGCCCCACAGCGCTAAAAAACAGCGCCAAGGCAAAAATCCCAGGAGTGCTGTTTCTTCCCTCTCCCTGTTGGTTCTGTCTGCGGTGCTGACGTAATCCTGCCAGATTGCTAATAGCTGGCTCTGGAGTTTGTGATACTGCCCAGCTGCAGCACCAAAGATGCACGCAGTTTGAGCTGTGGGTCAGGGGAGTACCTGCTAGTGACCTGAGGTCCCGATCTCTGTGACAAAGGAAAGCACGAAGTCTCCCATTCTGACCCAAGTCTACTCTGTGACCCGCTGAGAGGGGAGGGAGCCACCCTTCCTGTCGCAACAGTAAGTTTTCCTCCAAATCTCAGCAGAGGTGTCCATGCCCTCACGCAGCACCCAGGAGATCCAAATTACCTCCAAAAAATCAAGATGAGCTGCTGGAGGCAGGTCTCTGCCGCTGCCCACCAGAATATTAGAGTGGTTGCTGGTAAGCTGTTATAAGGCATCCTCCCTCTTGGCTCAGGAATCTCAGGCGGGCACCCTAGCCCAGCACACAATGACTGCTCCAGAAGAGTTTCCAATGCCTCTCTAGAGTTCCCGTCAGTCCTCCTCTAGTTGCTATTTCCAAAATAATCTCCCTGTGACTTTCCTGTAATTCTGCTCTTCCGTGTTTGATGTACTCTGAATCTGTGAGCTGTTCAGAGCAGTGAAATTCCTAATTTAAATGGTTGTGGCTAGTTTTCCAAGACCTTAGATGCCAGAGGGATAAAGCATGCTGCTCACTGGCTCAACTCCATTTTGAACTCCTCAGTTTATCCTTTTGATGAAGTCTTTCGATGCACATAAGAATTTGATTTTTAAAAGCTCCCAGTCTTCCAGCTTCTGTTCTACCTCCTGTGCATTCTGGGTTATGTTTAATAGTCTATTTATGCCATAAATTAGGGCTCCTGGATTTTCCCCTATTTTATGTTTGATGAATTTTATAGTTTGGGGTTTTACATTTATTTGATGCAGGTTGAGTTTGTTTTTGTGTGTGGGGTGAAGTATGGGTCTTGTTTCATTTTTCTGTAAGTGGATAACAAATTTTGCCAGCACCATTTGTTACATGGCTATCTCTTCCCATTTTAATGGGTTTTGGACTCAACTATCAGCAGTCCATGAGGAGCAAATAACAACAACAGCAACAT
>NW_006922653.1:111784-113224 GCF_000298275.1 Orycteropus afer afer
CAAGTATCATGGTGTTTTGACTACTGTGGCTGTATAGTAGGTTTTATGATCCAGGAGTATGAGACCTCCCACTTTGTTCTTCTTCAGAAGTACTCTGCTTATCTAAGGTCCCTTTCCTTTCTATATGAAGTTAGTAATTGGTTTTTCCATGTCCTTAAAAAAAATTTGTTGGTATCTGGATAGAGATTGCATTAAATGTGTAGATTGTTTTAGGTAGTATTGAAATTTTCACAATATTCAGACTCCCTATCCATGAACAAGGCGGGCTCTTCCAATTATGTAGATCCCTTGTTGTCTCCTGTAGTAGAGTTTTATAATTTTCTTTGTACAGGTTTTTTGTGTCTCTAGTAAAATTGAGATCTCTGGTGGTGTAGTGCCTAAGACATTTGAATGCTAACCAGAAGATTGGTAGTTCAAACCCAGCAGCCACTCCTCAGAAGGTAGGTTTGGCTCAGAAATACTGAGATATTGGCTCAGAAATTCAAGGGAGGGTCAAGATGAGTCAGACCTGACTTGACAACTTGACAGCAGTGAGGTTTTTTTTTTTTTTTTTTTAAATTATAAATGGTAATGTTTCCCTAATTTCTTTTTCAGAGGTCTCTTTGTTGGTATAGAGGAATCCAACAGAATTTTATATGTTGATCTTGTATACTGCCACTTTGCTGAACCTTTCTCTTAGTTCCAGTAGTGTTTTTGGTGAGTCTTTTGGGTTTACTATGTACAGGATTATATCATCCACAAACAAAGATAGCTTCATTGCCTCTTTGCCAATTTGGATACCTTTATTTCTCTTTCTTGTCTTATTGCCTTGGCCAGGAATTCCAACACAATGTTAAATAGGAGTGGTGATAGAGGACATCCCTGTCTGGCTCCCATTTATAAGAGGAATGCTTTTAGTCTTTCTCCATTAATAATGATGTTGGCCATTGGCTTTGCATATATGTCCTTCATTATGTTGAAGAATTTCCCTTCTATCCCTATTTTGCTGAGAGTTCTGACAGGAATTGGTGTTGGATTTTATTACATGCCTTTTCTGTATTGATTGATACAATCATAGGGTTCTTTTGTTTTGTTTTGTTTATGAGGTGGATTACACTGATCATTTTCCTGATGCTGAAACATCCTTGCATGCCAGGTATGAATCCCACTTGGTCAGGATATATTAATTTTTTGATATGTTGTTGGATTCTGTTGGCTAGAATTTTGTTGAACATTTTTATATCTATGTTCATGAGGGACATTCGTCTGTAGTTTTCCTTTTTAGTGGTGTCTTTCCCTGGTTTTGGTGTTAGTGTTATGCTTGCTTCATAAAATGAGTTTGGCAGTATTCCATCTTTTTCTATGTTCTGGAATAACTTGAGTAGTATAGGTGTCAACTTTTCCCTGAATACTTGGTAAAATTCTCCAGTGAAGCCATCAGGGCTAGGACTTTTTCTTTTG
>NW_006922653.1:113324-115513 GCF_000298275.1 Orycteropus afer afer
TTAGGTGTCTGTTCAAGTATTCTATCTCTGATTGGGATAGTTTAGTTAGGTCTTGTGATTCCAGAAACTTGGTAATCTCTTCTAGGTTCTCAAGTCTGTTGGGAGTACAGTTTTTCATAATATTCTGTCATTATCTTTTTTATTTCAATTGGTTCCATTGTGATGACACCCTTTTTGTTTACTATTCTTGTAATTTGCATCTTCTCTTTTCTTTTGTCAATTTTGTAAAACTTTTCAAAGAACTAGCCTTTTATTTTGTTGATTTTCTCCTTTTTTTGTTGTTGCTTTGTTTTCTTTTTCACTGATTTCTGCTCTGATCTTTATTATTTCCTTCTAGATACTGTAGGACTGTTTTGTTGTTCTTTTTTTAATTGTTAGAGTTGTTGAGTTAGAGTGTTGATTTTGTGTCTTTCTTCTTTTTTGATGTATTCATTTATTGCTATAAACTGACCTCTGAGTACTGCTTTCACTGTGTCCAATAGGTTTTGTTAAGATATAGCTTCATTCTCATTTGTTTCTAGGATTTTTTTTTTATTTCAGTTTTCCTTTGTCCTATTACCCAGTAGTTTTTGAGCAGTGTATTGTTCAACTTCCACATGTTTGACTTGTTCCTTCTTCCTATTATTAATTTCTAACTTTATAGCATCATGGTCAGAGAAGATGCTTTGTAGTGTTTCAAAGTTTTTTAATTTATTGAGGCTTGTTTTATGTCCTAACATATGATCTATTATGGAGAATGATCCATGTGCACTGGAGAAGAATGTCACTTGTGCTTTTGTTGGGTGAAGTGCTCTGTATATGTCCATGAGTTCAAATTGGTTGATGGTGTTGTTGAGTTCTTCTGTATCTTTGTTGAATTTTTTTCTAGTTGATCTGTCCCTCCTTGAAAATGGTGTGTTTAAGTCTCCTACTACTATTGTAGAGTTGTCTATTTTCCTTTTCAATTCAATTAATATTTGCTTCATGTATTTTGGAACACTTTCATTTGGTACATAGATATTTATTACCGTAATGTCTTCTTGGTCAATTGATCCTGTCAGCATCATATAGTGCCCATAGTTGTCTCTTATGTTGTTTTCCACCTAAAAGTCTCTTTTATTAGAAATTAATATTACCACTACTGTCTTTTTTAGTTACCATTGGCTTGGTATATTTCTTTTTCCACTGCTTAACTTTTAATTTTTTTTTAATCTTTGTGTCTAAGATGGGTCTCTTGTAAGCAACATATCGATGGGTCTTCTTTCCTTATCAAATCTGCCACTCTCTTTCTCTTGATTGGTGCATTTAGTCCATTCACACAGAATGTAATTAATGATAGGTATGAATTGATTGTTGTCATTCTATTTTTTTTTTTTGGTCATGTTGTTGGGGTTTCCTTGGTCCATATACTTTTCTGTACTGAGTTCATTTTGTTGTCAAGAGGTTCCTTTCTTTTCTTCTTTATTGTTGGTTTTGCACTTACTAAACCCATATGTTTTCCTTCCTTCTGGGTTTGCTTAGGGGGATTGTTAATTTTCTCTGAGGTTACCTGGGAGTGAATTCTTGTCTCTATATTTTTGGAACAGTCTGTTACTATGAAGATATTGTCCTGTTTTCCTATTTGAAAGTTTTGTACTGATAAATTTATTCCCTCCATTTCATTAGTTGCTATTGTTGTATGCAGATTAACTTCCTTGTTTTTTAGTGTACAATTTTTTATGGTCTTATTTTGAGTTTCTGTTTCTAATTTTGTTTTAATGTTGATGTCATGTCCTGATTTTGTAGTTTTCTGTTGTGGGTTCTCTATTGGAAGGATTCCTTAAGCATTTATTGTAGGGTTGGTCTGGTTTTCACAAAATCTCTCATTTTCTATTTGTCTGAGAATGTCTTGATTTCACCCTCATATTTGATGGATAGTTTGGCTAAATATAGTATTCTTAGCTGGAAGTTATTTTCCTTCAATGTTTTATATATGTTGTCCCATTGCCTTCTTGCTTGAATGGTTTCTGATGAGTAATCAGAACTCAGCCTAACTGTTTGATTATTATAAGTAATATTTCTTTTGTCTTGGGCCTTGCAAGATGCTTTCTTTGTCTTTGGTTTTGGAGACTTTGATTATTATATGCTTGGTGTTTTTCTCTTGGGATCTATCTTGTGTGGGGTTCTATGAGCTTCTTGGAAAAATGTATTTTATTCCTTCATGATATGGA
>NW_006922653.1:116534-117160 GCF_000298275.1 Orycteropus afer afer
TCCAGGTCCCTCCATGCCATAAAGCTTTCCTGGAGTAGCTACACTTACCCGTGCTGTGAGTTCATCCCAGGGACAGCCCACTTGCAGAGTGTTTCCCTCTCTGCTCCCAATTCAGCAGCACCTAAAGCCAGAGGGCTCTCAGTTCCCTCCCTGTGGTCATGAGTTTACTGATAAAAGCAGATGCTGAAGGTAGACCTGTGGAGAGTTTGCAGGTCCTTCAGTGTGTTTTCTCCACTTCCCCATGGAGCCCCTCTGATGCCCCACCTCATTGGACAGTTGGCACTGTGCAGGGTCAGTTCACCTATTTATTTTTCTTTCCAGGTAATTATACTGCCTCTCTCCCCTTTCTAATCCTAATCCCTGAGTTTGGCATACTCTGACTTAATGAGCTGGTCAGAGAGCCAGAATCTCTGCTTCAAACTACTGCACCTAGGTTTCTAGGCACTAAGATGCTAGAGGGAACTAGTGTGTGGGCTACAGGTAAGAGGCCATCTTCCTGTCTCAGTTAAAAGATCTGTTTTAACAAAGGCCTAGAACCCATATAAGAAAAATCATTATAGATGAATTAAATGATTGAGTCAATTATTATGATGATTTTACGCAAAATAAACTAAAAAGGGACATTA
>NW_006922653.1:121995-123043 GCF_000298275.1 Orycteropus afer afer
GGGGAACCAATTAACACAAATACAGAAGATAATCCTGGACCACTGTCTGAGCTTTGAAAGGAGAGACCTAGAAGTGGACTAAATTCCAACTAGCAGAAGAATTTGCATGAAAACACCAAAAAGGACACATATGAAGCTGCGGTCTGGCAGAGATCCTGACAGCACAGACAGCTTGGACATTGCCAAGTGGTGGTAGGACCAAAGAACCTAAAAATCAGCCCTGCTATCCAGGCACTGCACAGAGGACTGCTCTTGTGGTGGGGGAATAAAAAGGGAAGCAGAGAAGAGGAGGGTGGGCTGACCTGTGGACTTTTGCCTGTCTGGAAGGCACAGCTATTTCGAATGTTTACAAGAGGTCTGGCCATTTTGGATATTTAAAGTGACAGTGTTCTTCCAGATTCCAAGGATGTAAGAAGAACAAGCTCCACTTGCGGTAAACCACAAGAACATTCTGGACATGGACAACTGGAAAGATATGACATTCCTCTTGTTACCCTTATAACCCACACCCTCTAGTTGAATGGAAGTGTGGCCACAATCACTCCAACCCACATTCTAGGCCAGCAGGAATTCCATCTCAGTCTGTGTGCTCAGACAGAGCCTGGGCACCCTGCTCCAATTTTGTTTTTCTTTCTTTTAGTTAGTTTGAACTCTCTGGTAAGGAATTCAAAAGAATTATATTTAGATATCTTCAAATGATGGAGAGACAGACTAAGGAGATCATTGAAAAAGCCCTAGAAGAATTTTTGAAGAAAATACAAGAACAAAATGACAAAATGAATGAGAATTTAGAAATGATTCAAAATCTACAGATGGAAATCCAGAAGACTAATACTAAACTTTCAGAAATAGTTAACACATGAAAGGGCAAAGGAGTAGAATTAAATCAATGGAAGACAGAATTAATGAGATTGAAGACAAATACTTTAATTCTTCTTTGGAAAGGGATCAATCAGAAAAAAAGATCAAAACAAAATGAAGAAAGCCTATGATTCATGTGGTATACCATCAAAAGGAATAATTTACATGTCATTGGAATTACAGAACC
>NW_006922653.1:124573-125842 GCF_000298275.1 Orycteropus afer afer
TGTTGTCAGTAAAAGGTAATATGCCTACAAAAAGACCAGTTAATATGACTATTACTAAACTTTATCACCATCTACTAAAACCAAAGATGTAGAAATTGAAGTTTTATAATTTTTGCAGTCTGAAATTGATCAAACATGCATTATGATGGATTAGTAATTACTGGCGATTGAAATGTGTAAGTTGGAAACAGAGGAGAAGTATTGGAAAATATGGTGCTGGTGATAGAAATGACACCAGAGATTACAGGATATAATTTTGCAAGACCAATGACTTGTCATGCAAACACCATTGTTAAACAACATAAATGGTGACTATACACATGAATAGCACCAGATAGACATGCAAGGAATCAAATAATCTGTGAAAGGAGATAATGGAAAAACTTAGTACCATCAGGCAGATCAAAGCCATTGGCCAACTGCAAAATGGACAATTGCTCATATGTGAGTTCAAGGTGAAGCTGAAGATAATTAAAATATATTTCAACAAATGGATGCAACACTGGACCTATTCATTTTCTATGGCAAGAAATTTGGAAGACAGCTATCTGACCAAGCAACTGCAAGAGATTCATATGTGTGTCTATTCTAAAGAAAGGGAATCCAATAGAATTCAGAAGTTATTAATATAATTATTATCAAATAAATAAAATTATGCTGAACATAATTCAAAAATGGTTGCATCAGTGCATCAACAGATAACTGCCAAAAATTCAAGCCAGATTCAGAAGAGGACATAGAAGGAAGGATATTATTGCTGATGTCATATGAATCTTGGTTGAAAGCAGAGAATAGCAGAAAGATGTTCACTTATGTCTTAATGACTATCCAAAGGGATTTTACTACGTGGTTCATAACAAATTAAGGATAACATTGCTTAGAATCTGAGTTCCGGAACACTTAATTGTGTTTGTGCCTAAACTGTACATTCAAACAGAAAAAGGGGATAATATTGTTGTTTTTAGGTGCCCTTAAGTTGGCTCCCATTTATAGAGACCCTATGCACAACAGAACAAAACACTGCCTGGTCCTGTACCAGCCTCACAATCCCTGTTATCCCTAAACCCATTGTTGCAGCCACTGTGTCAATCCATCTCATTGAGGTCCTTCCCTTTTTCATTGACCTTTCACTTTACCAAGCATGAAGGTATTTGAAATACTGATGGCATAGCCTCCAGCCTTCTAGCAACACACAAGCCACCACAGTTACAACACTGTGGAAGGGAATACTATATGGCTTAAAATCAAGAAACATATATATCAGGGTGT
>NW_006922653.1:129837-132768 GCF_000298275.1 Orycteropus afer afer
CTCTAGCATCTTAGTGCTTGAAAAACTAGGTACAACAGTTTGAAATAGGGATTTTGGTGCTCTGAACAGCTCAGTGAGTCAGAGTGCACCAAACTCAGAGGAGCAGAATTAGAGGAAAGGTACAGGGAAAGAAACTAAAGAAGATCTACCCTGTGGAAAATAGACAGGCAGCCGAGAAAGGCCATCAGAGATTTCCCTGGGGGAGCAACCAGCAGGTGAGAACAACCATCTGAAACCTCCACAGGTCAAGGTAGAAGACACTTCATATCAGCATACCAGCTACCACACCAACACACCAGTGATCACCACAAGGATTGAACTTCAGCACCTGATTTTATCAGTAAGAGGGGTTGGCTAGGTGCAAACGGACACACCCAGCACCATTGAAACCCAAGCAGAGAGCCCATCGGTGCTCCAGGAGGGTGGGCTCGCTCCCCCCTCAGTGGGTCACTGAATAGGCTTGGGTCATCTTAGTGGCACTGAGAGGTCTGCACTTGACTTTATCACTAATATTGGGACCACAGATTACTATCAGACACAATCCCGACTCCATCACAGCTGAAACAGAGCACATCTTTGGTGTTGCAGGTGGGCAGTCTCACAGACAAACTCCAGAGCTGACCACAATCTGGGTGGGTTGGGCCGGTGCCTCAGGCAGGCGGGGCAGAGAGAGAAAAATCAGTGGCCAATCACTGAGCTGGGAAGTTGCCTTCAACCAGCTTTTTGGTGCTGAGGCGCCTCGGGAGTGGGGTCTTTGCATGTGTCTGATCCTGGTGGAAAGTGACAACACCCTAAAAACTGGAGTCTTTCCTGAAATTGAGCCAAGGGCCTGTAAATAACAGTATGATGTCATCAGTAGCAGCCTGCTCAAAGCCTGAGAAACTGACCCTAGCAACAGCAAGCTTACCTTTTTCTGCTCCCACCTTCTCCGCCAATAACTTTACTCATCCAATAGAAGAAACCACAGTCAGCCAACATAAAACCTCCCAGTTCAAACTCAAAACGCTCTTCATGAAAAACAGAAATCCATATCCACATTTCACACAGTGATTCCACCATCACAAAGAAAACTGCAGAGTGACCCAAAATATTTGAATTAATAATAAAATAAAATACATTAACTTCACCTTTTCAATATATTAAACCATAAAACCAAGACAAAACAAACCAACACATAACCAACAGTTAAAGACAACCTCAGAAGGTGTAGGAAACAACAGGCAACCTCAAATCAAACAAAACAAAAAAAAAAAAAGGCAAGGCATTAGAAGATAAACCACAAACAAAGGTCTCATTTTACATGGAGGAAGAGGAGGCAATAGAATTATCTGAGAAGGAATTTAGAAGATATGTTTATAGAGCTATACAAGAGCCTAAGGAAACCCCAAACAGAAACAAGGAGAACACATACAGTTCCCTGGAAGAACTCAGGAAAATCATTCAAGAACAAAATAATAAGATTAATGCACAATCAGAACTCATACAAAAACAGTAGTTAGAAATGCAGAAGATGAGTACCAAAATGCAGAAGATGAGTACCAAAATGACAGAATTACACAACACAGTAGAAGCACAAAAGAGTAGGTTAGAAATGGCTGAAGAATGCATACCCCAACTAGAAGACAAATCCTGGACACTAGCCTGTATGAGGAAAAATCAGAACAAAGATTTAAGAGAAATGAAGAGAACCTGAGAATTATATGTGATGACATGGGAAGAAACAATATAAGACTCATCAGAATTCCAGAACAAGAAGAGGTGAAAAAGACCACCAAGAAAATTGTGGAAGACCTGCTAACAGAAAACTTCCCCCATATCATGAAGGAAGAAAAGATGTTTGTCCAAGAAGCTCATAGAACCTCACACAAGATAGATCCCAAGAGAAAAACACCAAGGCATATTATAATCAAACTTTCCAAAACCAAAGAAAAGAAAAAAATTTGAGAACTGCCTGGGAAAAAAAGAAGTATTACTAATAATAATCAAACAGTTAGGCTGAGCTCCAATTACTCAGCAGAAACCATGCAGGCAAGAAGGCAATAGTATGGCATATATAAAACACTGAAGGAAAGGAACTTCCCCCAAAAAATCCTATATCCAGCCAAATTATCCATCAAATATGAGGGTGAAATCAAGGTCTTCTCAGACAAACAGAAATTAAGGGATTTTGTGAAAACCAGACCAACCCTACAAGAAATGCTTAAGGAAGTCCTTCCAATAGAGACCCCACAACAGAGATCAACAAAATCAGGATACGTGGCATCAACACTAAAATGAAATCAGAAACAGAAACTCAAAATAAGACCATAAAACATTGTACCTTAAAAAACAAGGAACTCAATCAGCATGCAATTACAGCAACAAACCTATCAGAGGCAATAAAACTTCTAGGTACAGACCCTCAAATGGAGAAGAAAACAGGACAATGTCTTCACAGTACACACTGTTCTAAAAATGTACAGACAAGAATATACTCCAAGGTAATCACAGAGAAAAGTAACAATTCTTCTAAGCAAATCCAGTAGGAAGGAAAACATATGGGTTTAATAAGCGCAAATTCAACTATAAAGAAGAAAAGGGAGAAAGCATTAGCCAACAAACCATACTCAGCACAGAAGTTTAAGGACCAAAGAAACACCAACAACAAGACAAAAAAATACATAATAGAATGACAGCAATCAATTCATACCTATCACTAATTATACTCAACATGAATGGACTAAATGCACCTGTCAAAAGAAAGAGAGTGGCAGACTGGATAAGAAAAGATGACCCATCGATATGCTGCCTACAAGAGACCCACCTTAGACACAAAGATAAAAACAAATTAAGAGTTAAGAGCTGGAAAAGAACATACCAAGCCAATTGAAACCAAAAAAGGGCAGAAGTAGCAATACTGATTTCTGATAAAATAGACATTAAGGTAAAAAC
>NW_006922653.1:133423-135893 GCF_000298275.1 Orycteropus afer afer
AAAATGCATACATCAAAAAAGAGGAAAGAAAAAACAATCAACACTCTAACTCATCAACTCCAACAACTAGAAATAGAACAACAAAAGAATCCTACAGTATCTAGAAGCAAGGAAATAATAAAGATCAGAGCAGAAATAAATGAAAACACCCCCCCTAAAAAAAAAAAAAAACATAGAGAAAAATCAACAAAACAAAGAGCTGGTTCTTCAAAAAGATTAATAAAATCAATGAACCATTGGCAGACCTAACAAAAGAAAAGAAAGAAAAGATTCAAATCACAAGAATTGTAAATGAAAATGGTGTCATCACAACAGAACCATCTGAAATAAAAAAGATGCTGACAAAATATTATGAAAAACCGTACACCAATAGATTTGAGAACCTAGAAAGAGATGGACAAGTTTCTAGAATCACAAGACCTAACTAAACTATCCCATTCAGATATAGAAAGCTTGAACAGACCCATAGCAAGGGAAGAAATTGAACAGGTAATAAGAAAATTTGCCACACAGAAAAGCCCTGGCTCTGATGGCTTCACTGGAGAATCCTATCAAATATTCATTGAAGAGTTGACACCTATGCTACTCAAGCTATTCCAGAACAGAGAAAACGATGGAGTACTCCCAAACTCATTTTATGAAACAAGCATAACACTAATACCAAAATCAGGGAAAGACACCACTAGAAAGGAAAACTACAGATCAATATCAGTCATGAACATAGATGCAAAAATCTTTAACAAAATCCTGGCCAACAGAATCCAACAACATATCAAAAAATTAATACACCCAGATCAAGTGGGATTCATACCAGGTTTGCAAGGGTGGTACAACATCAGAAAATCAATCAATGTAATCTACCACATAAACAAAACAAAGGAAAACAACCACATGATTATATCAATTCATGCAGAGCAGGCATTTGATAAAATCCAACATCCATTTCTGTTCAGAACTTTCAGCAAAATAGGGATAGAAGGGAAATTATTCAACATAAATAAAGGGTATATATGCAAAGCCAATGGCCAACATCATTATTAATGGAGAAAGACTCAAGGAATTCCCCCTATAGACGGGAACCAACAGGGATGCCCTTTATCACCACTTCTATTTAACACTGTATTGGAAGTCCTGGCCAGGGCAATAAGGCAAAAAAGAGAAATGAAAAGCATACAAATTGGCAAAGAAGAATTGAACTATCTCTATTAAACTCTAATTAAACTATCTCTATCTATATTTTCTCTATATGATCCTATACATAGAAAACTCAAGGGCCTCAATTAAAAACAAAAACAAAACAAAACAAAACAAAACAAAAAAAACCCTACTGGACCTAATAGAGAGGTTCAGCAAAGTGTCAGGATACAAGATCAAAATACAAAAATCAGTTGGATTTCTCCACATCAGCAAGGAGTCCTTTGATAAAGAAATAAGGGAAACAATACCATTCACTATAGTTACAAAAAAGATAAAATATCTAGGAATAATCCTCACCAGAGACACAAAAGACTTATACAGAGAAAACTATATAACACTGCTACAAGAGACAACAAGGGCAATACATAAATGGAAGAACCTACCTTGTTTATGGAAAGGTAGACTAAACATTGTGAAAATGTCAATAATACCTAAAGCAGTCTATACATTTAACACAATCCCGATCCATATTTCAACAATATTTTTTAAGGACATGGAAAAACTAATTGCTATATCATATGGAAAGGAAGGAGACCTCGAATAAGCAAAGCACTTCTCAAGAAGAGAAACAAAGTGAGAGGTCTCACGCTACCAGATCTTAAGAACAACTATACAGCCACAGTAGTCTAAAAGCATGGTATTGGTACAATGATAGACAGATAGACCAATGGGACAGAATCAAAAGTCCAGATATAGACCCATCCATCTATGGGAAACTGATCTTTGACAAAGGTCCAAAACCCATTAAATGTGGAATACACAGCCTCTTTAACAAATGGTCCTGGCAAAACTGGATATCCAGCTATAGAAAAATGAAACATGACCCATACTTCACCCCATACACAAAAACAAACTCAAGCTGGATCAAAGACTTAAATGTAAAACCCAAAATTATAAAATACATTAAAGATAAGATAGGGACAAATCTGGGAACCTAATTTAAGGCATAAATAGACTGTCAAGCATAACTCGGAATGTGCAGGTAATAGAAGAGAAGCTAGATGACTGGGACCATATAAAAATTAAATTCTTGTGCATATCAAAAGATTTCATCAAAGGGGTAAAAAGAGAACCTACAGATTAGGGGAAAATATTTGTCTATGACATATCTGATAAAAGACTTATCTCCAAAATCTATAGAAAACTTCAACACATCAACACCAAAAAGACAAATAACCCAATTCACAAATGGGCAAAAGACTTGAACAGACACTTCACCAAAGAAGATATACAGGCAGCCAAAAAACACATGAGAAATTGCTCATGATCATTA
>NW_006922653.1:137413-140267 GCF_000298275.1 Orycteropus afer afer
GTCAATGAACAGAAGTATACTCTAGACCAAGGATAGATTCAGCTGATCCTAATCTTGCTCAGACACCGTGATACAGAATACCTGCAATCCTTACAGAAACAATAGAAGATAGACACAGAGTAATCCCTCACAGACACCCAGACTCTATGGGAGAGAGATCCAGTAGATCTACCATCTCAGGACCATAGTGCTGGGGGACACCAGACTCAATTGGTACAACAAAATACATAAAAGCCTTGCTCCACATCCTACTTTGGTGAGTAGCGATTGGAGTCTTAAAAGCTTTCAAGCAGCCATCTCAGATACAGCTAACAGTCTCCTAGCATTTGAAGTGAAGAAGAATTAAAACAAACAAACAAACAAACAAAAAACGGAATTTAGAAGCAATCAGCCCTAGGACACGATGGCCCTCCAGACCAGAAGAACTAGATGGTGCCCACCTACCAATGCCAACCACTCAGGAAAGGATCAAATCTGGAGATCCTGGATAGAGTGGGAGGGAAAACGTGAAACAAAATTCAAAAACTCAATAATGACCGGTATTACTGGTCAGATGAAATCTGGTGAGACTCCCAATACGATGGCCCTGGAAAACATTCTGCACTTAGAATAAAACTCACCCCCAGGGGTGGGCTCTCAGCCCAATTGTTAACAAGATGTGTACGCAGACCACTCAACCCAGGATGACACACCCATATACTCTATGGTAATACATCCCTTAGAGCAATAGACCATGGGACACCAGAGAACCAACATTCAAACTGAGGAAAGGCAGGACAAACAGAATTGGTTTCCAAGGGTATAAATCTTATGGAACTGCTAACCTTCTGTTTAACAGCCAAATGCCTTATCCACTACACCACAAGAATTCCTTTAGCAAAGACTATGAAAATTCCATGCTTGGCATTCTACCACCAGGTCTGGGAAAGATCAGGCCAGAGAAATAGATGATTGTTTGACTATAGGTGACCTACAGACTAGGACATTGCATTTCTCTGACCACTTTTCCTTTGCTTGACTTTCTCTGTATCCATATTTGTGAAAGGCTAGCCCACATATTTTGCCCATTTGTCTTTTGAGATTTTACTTTTTAAATTTCTTTATAGTTCTGTAGGGAGTCTTTATGTTTTTTGGATATTATTACTTGTATTCTTCACATATTATTTTTCATTTTGTTGCTTTTATTTTCATTTTCTTCTGGTGTCTTAAACAAATGGAAGTTCTTAATTTTAATTTAATGATCTTTTTTTTTCTTTTATGGTAAACATTTTTTGTATTTTTTTAATCCTTCCCTGTCACCCAAATCATAAAAGTCTTCTCTATTTTCCTTCTATTAGTCTTTAAATTCTACCCTAGTCATTCAGCTTTTATCTAACTGCAACTCCTTTTCCTGTATAGAGTGAAGTCAAATGTAATTTATTTTTCCCTTTTATATAGATAGTTTTCTTAGTATAATTTATTAAAAATAGTTTCATCTTTTCCTGACTAATAAACACTGCTATCTCAATCATGTACTGAGGTTCCATATATGCATTATAACTTTCTGAGATTTCTATTCTGTTCTCATGATCACGAAACATTTCAATGTATTAGTAAGATACTGCCTTTACTACTCAAACATCATAATAAACCTTGCTTACTAGTAGGTCAAACTTTCTGAATTTTTAACTGTTTACTACTTACTGGTCTATGGAAATGTAAATTATTTATTCTATATTCATTATTCCTAGGCATTTAATAATTATTACTAAATCTTATAAATTATTTCCAATTATTTTCATTTCCTATGTAGATTTCTTCCCTCCTTTCCGATTAAATCTTTATTCATTGCTGCACTGCAGCAAACCTCAACTACCATGTGGAATAAAACTGGTATTAGCAGATGTCTTAATTATTCAGTGCTTCTATAAATGAAACTCTACAAGTAGGTGGCTCTAACAAAAGAACTTTATTTTCTCACTGGTTAGGAGGCTAGAAGTCTGAACTCAAGTTGACAGCTCTAGAGGAAGGCTTTCTCTCTCTGTCTGTTCTGGGGAAAGGTCCTTGTCTCTTTGAAGTTTCTACTCTGGACAATCTTCACGTCACTTGGCATCTCTCAACCTCCATTTCTAGCTACTCTTCTAGCTTGGTTAATCTCTCTTATATCTCACAAGAGGTTGACTCAAGACAGACCCCAAATTAACCACACCTCATTAACATAAAAGATAACCCATTTCCAAAAGGGATTATAACCACAGGAATATTGTTAGGCGTCTTCAAGTATGCTGTGACTCAGAATGACCTTGTGTACAACAGAACAAAACACTGTCCAGTTCTGTGCCATCCTCACAATCTCTGCTACACGTGGGCTCATCATTGTAACCACTTTTTTAATCCATCTCCTTGAGAGTCTTCCCCTTTTTAACTGATTCTCTGCCTTGCCAAGCATGATATCCTTCTCCATGGAATGGCCCCTTTGGACAACATGACCAAAATAGGTAAGACAAAGTCTGGCCATTCTTGTTTCCAAGGAGCATTCCTGCTTCACTTCTTCCAAGATATGTATTACTTCTTTTGGTTGTTCAAGTTATTTTCAGTATTCTTATCAACAACATAATATAAAGGCATCAATTCTTCTTCAATCTTCCTTATTCATTGTCCAGCTTTCACGTGCATATGAGGTGATTACAAATATCATAGCTTGGGTTAGGTGCACCTTAGTCTTCAAAGTGAGATCTTTACTTCTTAACACTTTAAAGAAATCTTTTATAGCAAATTTTTCCAGTGCAATATGACATCTGATTTCTTGACTGTTGCTTCCATGGATGTTGATTGTGGATCCTACTAAAATGAAATCCATAACAACTTCAAACTT
>NW_006922653.1:146432-147021 GCF_000298275.1 Orycteropus afer afer
TCACTTTCATCAAGCAAGGTTGTGTCATTTATGTGTTGCAGTTTATTAAGAAGTCTTCCTCTAATACTGATGCCATGTTCTTCTTAATATACTTCAGATTCTCAGATTATTTGCTCAGCATACAGATAGAATATGTATGGTGAATGGGTACGTGGTAGGCTGGGTTCTCTAGAGAAGCAAAACCAGTAAACCTTATATATACATGTAGAGAAAGAGAAATTTATCTTAGGAAAATGGCTCACACACTTACAGAAGCTGGCAAGTCCCATGTTCTTGAATCAAACATCAAGCTGAAGGATTTTCTGGGCTCACGCAACTGCAGGGGCTGACAAACTCATGGTTATCAGGTGGGGTACTGGCTGTTGACTCCAATAAAGGATG
This sequence comes from Orycteropus afer afer, assembly GCF_000298275.1. Taxonomy (NCBI): domain Eukaryota; kingdom Metazoa; phylum Chordata; class Mammalia; order Tubulidentata; family Orycteropodidae; genus Orycteropus; species Orycteropus afer. The sequence continues at coordinate 146,814 of NW_006922653.1, forward strand.
AATCTAAGTTCTCCAGGCCAAATGGTGGATTGTTTACTCATGGATGTTTGTAGGCAGCAAAACCATCCCAATCCACAGAAGAGTGTCTCTTTTCCCAGGATGTCCATAAATATATTGGAAGTTACCCCTAGGGAAACCCCTTTCAACAGATTGACTGCTCAAAACATATACATCTGATCCCTTCATAACCCACATCACAATTGCTGAA
>NW_006922653.1:147121-147792 GCF_000298275.1 Orycteropus afer afer
AGTTTAGAACAGTCCATTCTATCTTGCAACTCTCTTAATTTCCTCACCATGTAGAAGGTCTGTAACTACACCATCTTTTCCCTTTGTTTTGTTTGTAGTTGTCCTCACTTGCCAATTGATGTTTCTGGTTCCCTGTTTGCAATCTTGTAAGCTCATTTTACTTTGGATATGCCCATGGCTGTGGTATCTTGGTTATGTTATCTTGTGTATTAATGATCAGTTCTTATTTACTATTTTTGGTTCTCTGTTCAAAGGAGTCACTTTAGCATTTCTTGTAAGGTTGGTCTGGTTTTAACAGATTCCCTTAGTTTCTGCTTATCTGGAAATCTACTAATTTAACCCTCATATTTGAGTGACAATTTTACCCGTTATATGATTCTTCATTGAAAATTTTTCTCTTTCAGGGTTTTATATATACCATCCTATTGCCTTCTCACTTGCATGGTTTCTGCTGAGAAATCAAAGATTATTCTTACTGGCTGTCCTTTGTAGGTAACTTTTTGTTTTTCCCATGCTGCTTTCAGGGTTCTGCCTTTGTCTTTGGTTTTGATGAGTTTGATGATGATATGTCTTGGATTATTTTCTTTTAGGGTCTATCGTGTTTGGGTTTCGTTGCACTTCATGAATGGATATATTCTCCTCTTTCATCATATCAGGGAAGGTCTCCTCCA